>NC_090738.1:18861833-19103750 GCF_036898095.1 Palaemon carinicauda | reverse complement strand
TGAAGCCCAATGACTTCATCAAGGCATTCTCTCGTTAAGAGGGTTGATGAGTCTCAAGCAAGGGAGAGACCTGCCGCGGTGGCAATGCTTGACAAGCAAAGTCCACACGCAAAGGAGCATCAGTAGCAGTCAAGGAAGCTACGTCATGTAACTGCTGAAAGGACTGACCAGCAACAACAACAGGAGCGGGAGGACGCTCGACGTCAAGTCGAGACTGCCTCGACTGCCTCGACTGCCTAGATTGAGCAGTTAAAACAACCCTTGACTGCGGTGCTTGATGCTCAACGTCAAAACAAGGCAACTGAGCTGGTTGGCGAACGTCCTGAACGTCAACACGAGCTTGCGGCAGCGGCTGAACGTCAACACGAGACTGCGGCAGCGGCTGAAAATCAACACGGGACTGCATCGAGTGAGGCTCCAAGTCACGTGACTGACGTGACAAACTACCGACATCACGTTTCGTAACGTAAAGGCTCGTTTTGGCGGCTGATGGCCAGGATCTCGATCAGCGTAACGGCGAGGATCATCGTGAACCTGCTCAACGGTATACTCCTCCATAAGGGAAGCAAGCTTATTCTGCATATCCTGCAGGACAACCCATTTAGGATCAACGGGAGTCGGTACGGGCCGAGACGATGGTAACGTCTGTGACGGCAAAACATTGCCTTTACTGAGACTCTCGGAGCCCGTGTTACGCTTTCGTTTAAGCGGCGAGCAGTCTTCCGATGACTGCACAGGGTCAGAGCTGTCCCAATGGCTACAGCCAGGATGCTGGACCTGTCCTGAAGGGACTGACTTCCGCTTTAAGGGTCTAGAAACTTTGCTCCAAGGTTTCTTTCGCGAGAAGCCTTCGGATGACGAGGAGAAAACAGCCTCGCTCGTCTTATGGTAGGGGCGGTCTTGACGAGACACGCCCGATACCATAGAGGGAACGTCTGTTCGTTGGTTAAAGCCTCTCGTCCCCATAAGTCCTACGACATTACTTCTCCCTGGTGCATGGGAGCCTGAAAGAGGTCTCGGACTAGGAGAACGACAAGCACGAACAGACGAACCCTCGATCGCAACACTAAGAACACTTTGCGCACTAATCACTTTATCCCCACGATTTTCTAATGTGGCACTCTGACACTTTAACACATTCACATCCGCCATGAGTTGATTACGGTCCGATGCTAAAGACTCAACTCTCTCGCCCAAAGCTTGAATGGCAAGCAACATATCCCGCATGGATGGTTCATGAGTGCTAGTAGAGGGTTCAGGAACAACTACTACAGGGGAAGGATTAGGTTCAGGGGCATGGGAGGAGGAAAAATCCAACGACCTAGAGGAGCTTCTCCTCACCCTATCTCTCTCAAGCTTACGAGAATATTTATCAAACTCTAGCCAGTCGAATTCCGAAAGTACCACGCACTCATCACACCGATCTCCTAATTGGCAGGTTTTACCCCGGCAATTAGAACACACGGTATGTGGGTCGAGAGAGGCCTTGGGAAGACGTTTGTTACAATCCCTAGCATTACATTTACGAAATTTAGGTCCAGGGATAGGAGAAGGGTCAGCCATTTTGAAAAGACAAAGAAAATCCAAAAACAATCCAAAGTCATCAACAATAAACGCTATCCAAAAAAGGGTTCAAGAGTTTTAATTGAAGAGAAAAACACCTGTCACTGCGAAAGCTCAAAACCAAAAAGAAGTACTTCACCAAGAATGACGAAAAACTCCAGGTTAACAGCGAGTAACGGAATCAACTTGTCGACAAGACCGACAGAGAAGAACTGAGGCTGTTTACATGTATATGCGGTATCTGGCCGATAGTTGGCGCTGGTGGGCACACCCGCAACCTTCATGGCGATCGCTCGCGAGTTTTTGTGTTTCTGTCGAGCCGTCCGAGACGTCAGCTATTATACATTCACCGGCTAAGTTTAATATTTAAAATTCAATAATTTTCTAATACTTCTCTGAAAAAAAGTCTGTCTATTTACGCTTGTGTAAAAAACACACGGCACTAGTGTTAAGTCTATGTTTCTTCACCTTTAGACTCTGGAACAGTCCATAATGTCACCCTGATGACATTTCACTTACCAAGTTGCACTGTAATGTGCCAACATGTACACCCTATAGAATTATAGTCCCAATTAATTCACTGTTCCTCGTAGCACTAAGCGATAGGTTTTAGTACACTACCTGCCGCCACCATGCATCTCTTGCTTCGCGTAGTGCTTGAAAAACACTCTGGATGACTTCCATTCAGTATACAAGCGAAGACACTCGAAATCCCATGTGCTGGAAAAAATTTAATGACGAAGCAATTTTTCCATGATCATGACCTGCAGGTGTACTGTCAGGATCCGCTCTGCGAATGAAGTAGGTGATCTCTGCCCTTAGTTGTTTCAGGGATAAATTTGAGCCCGATGTTTCTCCTTTAAAGAGCTGTCCTCCCCTGAAGTCTGAAGTTCTACAAAGATAGACATTTAGACACTCCATTGGACACAGTGAGACATCTTCCTTCAGAGGGCAGATTCTTCAGGGCGGAACAGGACGATTTGGCACCGACTCTTTGGCACTGACGATTTGGCGCCGCCATTTTGGCGATAGACAGTTTGGCACTCATTGTTTTGGCGCCAAGAAAAAAACTTAAAGACCATCCGGAAATTTGTGTCTCGTTTAGTGATCACCTCATTACACCAAAGGCTCGTCTGATTTGAGAATTGTAATATTAAACCAGTTATTACGATATTCAAGTCTTGTTTAGTTATCATATAATTTAACCAGTGTCTCGTTTAGTGATAATTGAGATGTCTGCAGAGTTGCAACCAAAGGGTATTTATTGTGATTATGAATAAGCAGCTTTTTCCGCAATGACAGAATGTTTTCCGGATGTGGAGTTGAAAAGCTGCTTCTTCCATTTTGCACATAATATTCATAAGCACCTGAAACAACTTGCCCTCCAACATTTGTATAATAATGACATTTCAGTAAAAGCCAAAATGATCGTTGCTTTATCTTTTGTACCTATTTCTCACATGGATGTTTACATCGATGCTTTGGCGCAATATTTACCTGATGAACTCCAGCCGTTAATGAACTGGGTAGGAGATAATTATGTAGGAAGACCTCTGAGGAGGGGAAATGGCCTACGTTCACCACTTTTCCCAATGCAAATGTGGAATATATATACTCGAACGATATAAGGTGAGGACAGGACAAACAATCATGCTGAAGCTACGCAGAGGAAAATGTATGCAGAACTTGGAATGAATGAGCCACCCAGTTATATGGAAATTCATCGATGGCATAAAGAGAATTCCGAAAGGACGTAATTCTTATTATGAACAACTGATAGCTGGGAATCCTCCTGCTCGAAAACGCTTAAAATACATTAAGACTGATGTACGCATTTTAACTATAGTACAGCAGCTTGATTCACGGGAACCACTGGAAATCTTACGTGGTTTGGTATATAAATGCATTAACATGTTGGTGAAAATATTTCATTTTATTTCATTTTTTTGTAGCATTTTAATACTGTATTGCTGAAAATAAATAGAACTTTTTTATCTTCATGTTTTTATTTACCCATGCAATATATATAATCACACACGTATATATATATATATATATACATATATATATATATATATATATATATATATATATATATATATATGTATATATATATATATATATATATATATATATATATATATATATATATATATATATATCAGGTCAGAAGATTTTCAAGCTGGCGCCAAATTGGCAAGTGCCAAAATAACTAGCGCCAAAACCATTTAGCGCCAGAATGGCGGCGCCAAATCATCGTCGCCAAAAGAGCGGCGCCAAAACGTACTGGACTCTCTCCAGGGACCCCACCTCTTGGTGGGTAGTTCGTTCTTGGCAAGAAACGTTGGGTCAGGGAAGAGATTCAATTCTCCCATTTCAGTAAACTGGATATGGCCCTCTTCCTGAGAAAGGGCCACTATTTCACTTAACTCTAGCCCCTAAGGCTAGGGCAAACAAGAATATAACTTTTTGAGTCACATCTTTCAGAGAACAATTCTCGTTGTCCAATATCGAGGCAAAGTGGTGTACCTTATCAAAGGACCATGAAATGGGCTTTGGAGGAGCTGCAGGCCTAAGCCTAGCGCAGGGATTGGGGATCTTGTTAAAGATTTCATTAAAAAAGTCTACTTGGAATGCGTAGAGCAAGGGTCTAGTCAAGGCAGATTTATATGTAGTTATTAGACCGTGGGCCCACCATAGGACCCCCCTCCCCCCCTAGGGATTTTTGTAGACCCAGTTTTCTCTATTCTTTAGAGACCATAGAATCAGAATCTGCTTGTTTGCACGTTAGCTGTTGGTGATTTTGGCCGTAATGGCGGCCATTTTGAATTTGACTTTGTCCGCATATGGAAAAAATATTAGCAATGACTTTTTTCTGTTTATGTCTTTGTAATATATGTTTTTATAGGTTTTCTGGGACGAGGGATTCATTTTTGATAGTTGTAAAGCATTATCATCAGTATTTCTCAAGCTTTTGGTAATATTGAAATTGACGATCACACGGAAAAAGGTGATAAGCACATAGTATATACGAGGTACAGCAAATATGATATATGTAAACATGTTTTCTTGATCTTTTCTATGGAATGTTTATGACAAAAATCTTTGTTATCTATAAGACAATAATGAGAAGTATTTTTATTTTCAGGCATAAGAACTCATAATGGCAACTAGCACTCCCTCTGATGAAAAGCCATTGAAGCTGAAATTAACAAAAAAACAAAGGTCAAAGTCATCAGCAGCATCTCAGCTAACATGTATTATTCACTATGAGAGCAATAATTCAGAAAAAAATGTGAGGCCATTAACAGACCACAGTTTTGATGTGATCCTTGGAAAAAAGTTGATTAGGCAAAAAAGTGACAACCCAAATGAAAGGCTTGAAGCCATATGTGATAAAATTCCAAAAACATTTCTTAAGGATTTACATGGAACTCACAGGTGGTGTTATCAAAACTTTACGAATGTTTCCAGAGTCTTAAAGAGAAAGTGTACAGTTGATAAAAATGAAGCTACTACCTCAAAATCAAAGAGTGGGAGGACAACGAAGAAAGTACAAATCCCAACGCCTCTTTTTCCTTCTACTTCATGCTTAATGTGCAACAGGTACAGAAAAAAGGTGAAAGGGCATATCGAAATTCCCATCAAATGCCAAACAAAAACAGCTGAAGATACAATCAGAGCAGCTGCAGAAAGGCTGAAGGATTTCAAGATGCTTGGCCAGATTGCCGACTATGACCTTCAGGCAAGAGAAGCCCGTTATCACCCTACATGTAGAAAAAATTACACCAGATTACAAGAACGTAACATCAGTGAGGTGGAAAATCTTAAAGTCAAACAAGAACAAGAAGCCCATAAAGCAGCCTTTGATTATCTTTGTAAGTATGTTGATGAAAGCATCATAAAAGGAGCAAATGTTGAAAGACTATCAATGATGAAAGAAAAGTACTTACTCTTTTTGCAAGATCAATTTCCAGAATTCTATAATCCTCAATATAAAACTTGTAAGCTAAAAGATAAACTGAAAAAAAAATTTGGTATCAAATTGCAATTTTGGCAACCGAATTATAAAAGTGAACTAGTGTATTCATCCGAAGTTCCTCAAGGTCAGGCTGTAGAAGTTGCATTTGAAGTGGCTGCATCTGAGTCAAAGAGAATTGAGGAGGCTGCTCTAGTTTTAAGAAGGGCCATTTTGGATGGCCAAAGAGAAGCTCCAGAAATGCCATGGTCACCAACAAAAGAATATTTGCTTGGAGAAAATACCAAAGTACCTAAACTCTTACAAGAATTTTTAAGTTTGATTATAGGTGGGTCTAAAGCAGTTGAAACTACTACTGAGATACCAGTGCTTTCTATCTCTCAAGATTTGTGTAGAGCTACTACGAAATTATAATATTACTTTTCTTGTGCCATTAATTCATCAGTCTTTTCAGGCTAGAGTATGCATTTAAGTTCTAAAAGAAATTTTTTTCTTTAATCAAATGTCTTATTAATTATGGTTGTTTGTGTATGCATTTCAATCATAGTTATTCTCTTATTACCAAATGTTCCTTTTTTTTAAGCACTAATATCAACAAAAGGAGTACTTTATTTTTTTTCTTTTGTGTTTGTACCACAAAATATCTTTTGTAATAGAAAAATCATAATTTTTTCTTGTAGTTTATCTTAATGTCCTTAATTATTTTGGGCCAAAATCCTCTGACTTAATCTATTATGTCGGCTTAAGGAGATTAAACTGCACCAAAGTGTCTTCATTTTTAAGAGACCAATGTATAACGATCTATATGTTAGATATATAAATACTTATCGTAAATTTTATAATATATAAGAACTGTATTAGTAATAAACTAACCCAATGAACCCAATATACCTTAAAGAAGAATATGCATATATCAATTAGGTTAATATTTCCCTATTCTTTGGCCACTATTTTTTTTAAATTTTGGTTTGTAGCAACCAAAATCTCCAAAAGCCAGTCTGCAGATAATCGTACTCTGAATCTATTGCCTCCAAGAAGATGAAAAAGTAATGTCTAAAAAGATATCTTGGAGCTGGGAGGGGTCGGCAACTAGCCTATGGTTCACAAGAGGGGACGGGTTGTATCCGAGCAGTATACCGCATTCTAAGCGGCAAAGATATTTTTTCTCACGCTATCATATGCTTTAATATATTTCTGAATATGATATATTTTATATGAAATTACATCTAAAAAACCTGCTCTTTATGAATATTTTGATGCTGTCAATCCATCTTTTCACTGAAATAAATTATAGCAAACTATAGTGATATAAATTTTCTTGGTAGCTCAAAATTGAATTTTGAATGTAAATTAAGCCAGAATTGTTTATTATTTCGATAAAACAAACTATTTCATTCGATTCTGCATACTTTTAAACCCCTAATTCCATACCACTTTTATAAGTATTGGTTTATTTCTCTGCGTCATATATAAAAAACTAACATTATTTTATATTACATTTTTTTCCCTAAATATTTCTCGAATTTTGGCTTTATCAGCCAAAATCACCAGCATCCAGAATGCAAACCAATCAGAATATGAATCTATAGACTCTAAGGAATAAAAATAACATTGTCTGCAAAAATCCCTAGGGGGGGGATGATTTCACCTGCTGGCCCATGGCCTATATTGTGTTGGCTGCTAAACCTTGTTCATGAAAATGAAATAAAGAAAGATAAACAGAAATCTGTTGAGATTTCTTTTGGTTTTCTTGCCTTGACAAAAGCAACCCACTTCTTCCAAGATGACTCATATTGCCTTTTGGTAGATTTAGACTTATATTCCTCTAAGTCTATACTTTCTTTCAAGATCCCAAACCTTTTCCTTACTGCTAAGGAGAGAAAATCATGAGATGAAGGTCTTGGGTTTTCTGTGATGAAGCGAAGACAGTCGACTTCTGTACTTGTTGAGTCAGAACTGGGTCCGTCAAAGGAATCGGCCTCGGCAACAATTCCAATACTAGAGGGAACCAGTTGCTCTGGGGCCACTTGGGAGCAACTAGGACTGCTGTTCCTTGAAAAGATCTCCATTTGTTGAGGACCTTCATCAGCAGGTTGGCTGGAGGGAACAGATAAATCCTGGTCCATCTGTTCCAGTCGAGGGACATGGCGTCCACTGCTTCCGCTAGAGGGTCCTCATATGGGGCCACATACCGGGGAAGTTTCTTGTCGCTGGTCGCGAAGAGGTCGATCTGCAGTTCCGGGACTTGATGTAAGATGAAGGAGAATGATCTTGCGTCTAGGGACCATTCTGACTCTATTGGCGTTAGTCTGGATAGAGCGTCAGCCGTCACATTGAGGAAACCTTGAAGGTGAACGGCTGATAAGTGCCATCTCTTCTTTTCCGCTAAGTGGAAGATGGCCAACATTAGTTGGTCAAGTTGGGGTGATCTCGAGCCTTGACGATTCAGACATCTCATCATCACCTCGCTGTGGACTGAAGGGCGAGAGGACAATTTCTTCAGTGTGAGGAAGACTGCCATGCCTCCAAAATGTTGATGTGGAAGGTCTTGAATAGAGAGGACCAAGTTCCCTGAACTTTCCGTTGATGAGAGTGACCTCCCCATCCTTCCAATGATGTGTCCGTGTGGATGATGACTGCGGGTGGAGGCAGATGCAGAGGCACTAACCTCTTCAAGTTCTTGGCCTCCGACCATGGCTTGAGAAGTGATTGTAGTCGGATCGGCATTGGTCTTATGAGATCTCTTCAAGTGTTTGATGCGTATCTTCTCCAGACTCCTGACGCATCTTTTAGCTGCGCTCTTAGCACTGGGTCTGTCACTGATGCAAACTGAAGGGAGCCCAGCACTCTCCTCTTGGCGTTTTGATATCCTGTCGGATTTTAGTAGTCTCTTGACAGATCTCGCTATCTCTCTCCTCTTCTTTAATGGAATGGAGAGGCGGTGTGACTAAGTTCCAATGTATACCTAGCCATTGAAACTTCTGAGCTGGAGATAGTCGAGACTTTTTGGTGTTGATCTTGAATCCCAGATGTTCCAGGAACTGGATCACTTTCTTGGATGCTTCGTCTCAGATGCTGCCCACACCAGCCAATCGTCCAGGTAGGTCATCACCTGGACACCTTCTAGGCGTAGTTGTTTAATGACTGCATCTGCAAGCTTTGTGAAGATCCTTGGGGCTATGTTTAGTCCGAAGGGCATGGCTCTGAAAGCGTACTTTCTTTTTTGTAGCCTGAATCCTAGGTAGGAGGAGAGTTGCAGATTGATCGGAATATGACAATAGGAATCTGCCATGTCTATGGAGACTGTGTATGCCCTTTTGGGCAATAGGGTCCTTATGTGTTGAAGGGTCAGCATCCTGAACTTGTCGTTTTCTATGAACATATTGAGTGGCGACAAATCCAGAATGACTCTGAGTTGGTCTGAGTCTTTCTTGGGAACACAAAACAGCTTTCCTTGGAACTTGATGGACTTTGCCCTCCTAATTACCCGTTTGCTCAAGAGTTCTTCGGTATATTCTTCCAGAACGGGGGTGGAGTGTTGGAAGAAATGAGGAAATGATGGTGGAGCTGTCTTCCAGCTCCACCCCAGTCCGTTCTTGATTAGGCTGTGGGCCCAGGGATCGAAGGTCCAGCGATCCCGGAATAGTCGGAGTCTTCCTCCTACCAGAAGCATCTCATTGCTTCTGGTGTCCGGAGGGCTTGCCTCCTTGACCGCGTCCTCCCATATCCCCTCTTCCTCTTGAGGGACATCTAGAGGAACCTCTACTTGACCCTCTACCTTTAGGGCGAAAGGTAGTGGTCTGCCTCTCATAGGCGGGAGTGAAGGATGGTGACTGATTCACCACATGCTGGGGTACCATCTGGTAGGTGGGTTGGCCTCTGTCTTCTGTTTCGGTTGGGGACCCTCATCCGGGGAAGACTTCCTTTTAGCCGACATACCCCACTTCTGGAGAAGATTCCTTGACCACTTCATTCAGGAAGAGGTCTTTCCAATCAACTTCCTAGGTTCGTGTCTCACCGCAGCCGAGGCAAACACGAACTCCCTGCAAGCCCTTCTAGCCCTAGGAAAGCCATAAAAGTCTTTAATGTTTTGGCCAATACCATGAACATATCTGGGGATCTATGTTCACTGTCCATCCCCTCCATAGTAATCTGGAGGGATAGAGAGGAAGCAAGCCTTTCCTTCATCTCCTGCTCCCTACGCAGGAGAAAATCAGACAACTTGGGGAGGTTTTCGCTGAACTGACGTCCAGCGATATCCGGCTCCAACTTCCCAACTAAGAAGGTAAGCTGAATATCCTTCCAATACTTGTGATCTGTAGGCAGGGCTAGGGAAAGAGGCCTACAATCCTCCAGTGTAGGGCAATGTTTCCCAGCTTCCACTGCCTTGAACCCTTTCTCTGCAAAGGGAAAGGCCATTGTTGCTGGAGCAAGAAAGGAAGGGTGTTTCTTACTCAGGGCTGGCACCTTAGAATTAGTGAAGCCCCTGTCCTTCAGACTGCTGGCCAACAAAGCTTGAGCCTTTGTATGGTCAAGCACTATGACCTCTTTTGGCTCTGTCTCCTCTTTGGATACAGGTTCCGCCTTTAGACGGACGAAGCAGTCAGGGTAGGCATTAAAGCTGGGCCAGAACTCCATGTCCTCGATAAGGACAGCTCCCAGCTTCTCCGAGATGAAGATCTTCCCATTCATGATGGGCATGTACTCGGCATGCCTCCATGGGTTCACCTCAGAACACAAGGGAAGGTCCTTGACATTGAGTCTCTTATGAGACCCACGGGACACTGCAAGCTGATGAATCTCCTTCCTTAGCGCAGCTTCCCTTTCTTCACTCTTCTGGAACATTTCCATCATGGCCATGATGGCAGACAGGGTCTTATCTGACGTATCAGGTTGAGGAGCAGAGGACGTAGAGGGCACTGGTTCTGGGGCTGGAACCGACGAAACCGACACAGTTTCGACTTCATCCTCTTCCGTCTCTGGAGCCAACATAGACTCCTCTTCCTGACCTTCAGCAATAAGGTCCTTTTCGGTGTCTTCTGACACCTCTGATATCCTCTCATCGTCTAGATGGATGTCCTTCGGGTATCTGGACACAAGGGATCTCAGGGTGATGCTGTGGAATAACAGCATCTACAGATGCTTTGGGGAATAGATAGGCCCTCATACGCTCGTTTGGGAGGTAAGGCCCCGTGGCATTTTTCTGGAAGCCACGAACCCAACTACACAGCTTATTCCGAGCTGCATCCCTTGAATCCGTTGTCTTGGGGTCTTCAAAGGCCTCACTAACCAAGGCTTTGCACACATTGCATACCTGGGGGTCCCAATATTTGAGAGGTCCCTTGGTGATGGAATAATGGGAGTGTGTCCTACACTCCTCGTGGCCGCAGAAGTCCTTGCTGCGGACGTTGCAGAAGATGCTGCGGCACTTCACATGGTCCTCCTGTAAAGAGAGGAAAATAAAATGAGTATAAGATAGTTCATCTCACTAGATAAACTAATAAATATTATTGATAATATTTTCCATTTTATTTTATTGCATATAACTTAGGATAGATAAGCTAGAAATTAATTAGGAAAGACACATACGTGTGTTTTTGGGCTCAAGCCATGTCGTCCTGATGGAAGGTTCCTTCAGTAGCTTCCTAAGGGTATATATGGCTACAGTAGATATTCCCAGAGAATTAAACTAAAGGTTTCACAGAATTCTAACTTCTGGCGCGAGTACCCAAAAGGTTTCCCTTTAGGATATCGTATAATAACAGGGGACGTATGCTTGACACGCCGCATAGCTATCTGCACCCCACATAGCATTTACATTTCGAGGGGGAAGAGTGGCAAGTTATTGGAGGAGCCGTTACAAAGTTCTCCTCCTCCGTTACTGTTATGGTACTCGGCGACGTCAACATCCGGTCGCCATGTTGGCCGCCATCTTGGTTGACGCCGCCGTAGCGCGCCATTCCCATTCCTTTACACGTAGCGTTTATGACAAGGTGCTTTTCCCAGTTTTTCGCTAAGTGATCCAGTATGTCGCAATCTTCAGCCTCGCCTTCTTCTGAAAAGGAGGAGTATATCCGGTGTGAGAGCGCCTCCTGCAGCGTTCGGCGCCCGGACTTCTACGGCCACCTGGCGTGCCGAACCCACGCCAGCTGTTCCATCTCCAAAGGGACTCTTTGGTATTGGGACCCGCAGGTCTGCACTATTTGCAAGGACCTGCTCCATGAGGCGTTTGAGGACCCTCCTTCAGCGAAGGCCAGGGACGTTGCCCAAGAGAAACTGCGCAAATGGGTGCATGGTTTCCAAAAGAACGCCACGGGGCCCAGTCTCCCGAGTGAGAAGATGAGAGGTTTGCTCTTTCCAAAGGTATCTGCGGATGCTGTCATCCCCAAAGCCGAGATCCCCTGCGTCCAGCTGATGGTCGAACTGGATGTATCGGACGCACTGCAAGACTTCCATCTTGACGAGGTAGAACGAATGTCGGAAGTGTCGGACACCACCGAAAGGACCCTGATGGCCGAGGGTCAAGAAGAGGAGGAGCATGTGGAGGCTCCAGACTCCGAGGGCGAAGATGCTCGTGCCCCCTCTGTTACTTCCGTTGCTGTAACGGAACCGATTCCCTCTACCTCTTCCACTCCTACTCCGTCGTTAGTGGAAAACCAGGACAGTCTCCAGGCCCTAGTGGCCCTCCTGGACGACAGGTTCTGCAAAGGACACGAGGACCTCAAGAGGGAGATTCTCCATCTGTCGAAGCAGACGGTCAAGAAGGTCAACGTCAAGGATCTTCCCCCTTGCTCAGTGACCAACCCCTGGAGGCATGCAGAGCACATGCCAATTACAAGTGGACGAATTTTCGTCAATGATAAGCTAGGCGCCGTCCCCCTTGAAGAGGTGGAGTTTTGGCCTAGCTTTGAATCGTATCCGGGCTGTTACATCCGTCTCAAGTTCGAGCCAGCTTCCAAGGAGGAAACCGAGCCTAAGGAGATCATAGTTTTTGACCACGCTAAGGCTCAATCTCTTCTGACTGGCAGCCTTAAGAGCAAGGGCTACAACTCCAAGGTGCCAGCCCTTAGCAAGAAACACCCATCCTTTCTTGCTCCTGCCACCATGGTCTTCCCCTATGCTGAAAAGTCCTTGCTGGCAGTGTTGAAAGTGGTGGAGGAAGGGAAACCTTACTCTACATTGGAGGAATGTAGGCCCCTCTCCCTCGCCCTCCCTCCAAACAACAAGAACTGGAAGGACATCCAGTTAACTTTCTCGGTAGGAAAGTTGGAGGCTGACGTCGCAGGATGGCAGTTTAACGAGAACCTCCCCAAGTTCTCCGAATACCTTCTGCGTCAGGAGCTGGATACGAAAGAGAGACTGGCCGCCTCCCTTTCTCACCAAGTGCAACTGGAGACGATGGCCGGGGATACACTGACCCCAGACATGTATATGGTCTTAGCTAAGACCCATCTCGCCACCCTGACGAAGGACTTTTATAGCTTCATCAGGGCCCAGAGAGCCTGTAGAGAATTCGTGTTTGCGGACGCTACCGTCAAACACGAAGCCCGGAAACTGATCTCCTCCAACATTTGGGGGAAAGACCTCTTCCCCAACGATCTCGTGAAAGAGATCGTAGACAGAGCCGCCACCGAGAACCGGAACCTTCTCAACAAGTGGGGTATGTCAAGAAAGAGGAAATCTTCTCAGGATGAGGGCCCCCTACCTAAGAAGAAATCAAACAAGCCTAGGCCCCAGCAGCGACAGGCTAAGCGCCAGTTTCCGGCACTCGCTACCCCCCAGTTGGTGGCTCAGCCCCAACAGACCTTTCAGTTGGTCCCTCAGCCGGTGGTGGCTCAGTCACCAGTCTTCACACCTGCCTACGAAAGGCAGTCAACTACCTTTCGTCCTAAAGGTAGAGGCTCCGGCAGAGACTCCTCTCGACATCCATCCAGAGGGAGAGGACGAAGGGGAGCAGGCGGCCGAGGTGGCAAACCCTCGGGAAACCAGAAGCAATGAAATGCTTCCGGTGGGAGAAAGTCTCCGCCTCTTCCAGGATCGTTGGACCTTCGATCCTTGGGCTCACAGCATCATCAAGAATGGACTAGGGTGGAGTTGGGTAACACCACCTCCAACCTTCCATCAATTCTTTCAACACTCCAACCCCGTCCTGGAAGAATACGTCCAAGAACTCTTGAACAAGAAGGTGATCAAGAGGGTAAAGTCCACCAGGTTCCAGGGAAGACTGTTCTGTGTTCCCAAGAAGGACTCCAACAAACTCAGAGTCATTCTGGACTTGTCCCCTCTCAACAAGTTCATAGCGAACGACAAATTCAAGATGCTAACTCATCTCAATAGACTTGGCGGACGCCTACTGGCACATTCCAATAAATCGCCAGGCCTCCTCTTACCTAGGATTCAGACTTCAAAGAAGGCAGTACGCTTTCAGAGCCATGCCCTTCGGACTCAACATAGCTCCAAGGATCTTCGCAAAGATCGCAGAAACGATAGTCCAACAGCTACGCCTACAAGGCGTCCAGGTGATGGCTTACCTGGACGATTGGCTGGTGTGGGCTGCATCCTCAAAAGAATGCTTGCAAGCTTCCAGAAAAGTGACCCAATTCCTGGAACATCTGGGTTTCAAAATCAACACCAAGAAGTCTCGACTTTCTCCAGCTCAGAAGTTTCAATGGCTAGAAATCCATTGGAACCTTCAGTCACACCGTCTTTCCATCCCTCCGAAGAAAAGGAAGAAAATAGCAGGATCTGTCAAGAGACTCCTAAAATCCAAACGGATTTCAAGATGTCAACAGGAGCAGATGCTTGGCTCCCTCCAGTTCGCTTCAGTGACAGACTCAGTGCTACGAGCACAGCTAAAGGATGCATCGGGAGTCTGGAGAAGATACGCATCCATCGCTCGAAGAGATCTCAGCAGTTCACCTACAAGGATTCCGCAACGTGACGGCGGATGCTCTATCAAGGACAACCCCGATAGAGTCAGAGTGGTCCCTAGACGCAGACTCATTCTCCTTCATCTCTCGCCAAGTCCCGGAACTGCAGATCGACCTCTTCGTGATGAGCGACAACAAACAACTTCCTCGTTACGTGGCCCCATACGAGGACCCCAGAGCGGAAGCAGTGGACGCCATGTCCCTGGACTGGA
This sequence comes from Palaemon carinicauda, assembly GCF_036898095.1. NCBI lineage: Eukaryota > Metazoa > Arthropoda > Malacostraca > Decapoda > Palaemonidae > Palaemon > Palaemon carinicauda. The sequence continues at coordinate 19,089,066 of NC_090738.1, read as the reverse complement.
ACAGATGGTCAAGATTTACCTGTTCCCTCCACCCAACCTTCTGCTGAAAGTCCTCACCAAGCTGAGAACCTTCCAAGGAACAGCAGCCCTAGTGGCACCCAAGTGGCCCCGGAGCAACTGGTTCCCTCTAATCCTGGAGTTACAACCCAAGATAATTCCCCTGCCGGAACCAGTTCTCTCCCAACAAGTTCAGAAGTCGACTGTCTTCGCTTCATCAAGGAAAACCCGAGACCTACATCTCATGATTTTCTCTCCCTAGCCGTTAAGAAGAGGTTTGGGATTTCCAAGAAAAGTTTGGACTTCCTAGAGGAATACAAAACTAAATCTACCAGAAGGCAATACGAGTCTTCCTGGAAGAAATGGGTGACCTTCGTCAAGGCATCCTACAGAAATCTCTATAGATTTTTGTCTGTCCTTTATTCACCTTCATGGACAGGGCTTGGCAGCCAACATGATTTCTACCTGCCAATCGGCCTTGACAAGACCACTACTCTATGCCTTCCAGATCGACCTGTCCGACGACATCTTTAACAAGCTGCCAAAGGCATGTGCTAGACTCCGTCCTGCACCTCCACCGAGACCCATCTCCTGGTCTCTCGACAAAATGCTCCAATTTGCCTCAAATTTGGACGAGTCTTGCCCTCAGAAAGATTTGACTAAAAAAGTGATTTTCCTTTTTGCTCTCGCCTCGGGAGCCCGAGTCAGTGAGATTGTGGCTTTATCAAGAGAAGAGGGCAGGATAGTTTGCCGACATAGGCGAACTCACCCTCTTTCCTGACCCAACGTTTCTCGCCAAGAACGAGCTTCCCACCATACGGTGGGGCCCCTGGAGAATCTGCCCCCTGAAGGAAGATGTCTCTCTATGCCCAGTGGAGAGTCTAAAGGTCTATCTTCGAAGAACTTCAGACTTTGGCGGAGGACAGCTCTTTAAAGGAGAAACATCGGGGTCTGATTTGTCACTCAAACAACTAAGGGCGAAGATCACCTACTTTATTCGCAGAGCGGATCCTGACAGTACACCCGCAGGTCATGATCCCAGGAAAGTCATCTCTTCCCTGAATTTTTTTCCAGTCAATGGACTTCGAGAGTCTTCGCTCTTTCACGGGCTGGAAATCCTCAAGAGTGTTTTCCAAATACTACACGAAGCAGGTGCACGAGTTGAAGCTCTTCGTGGTAGCAGCAGGTAATGTGCTAACTTAATACTAGGAACACAAGGAAGCATGGTTTATCTGCAGTGGGTTGAGGTCAGCTATGCAGAAAACCCAGGATGCTGCTTTCCCCAAGAGAGGGGAGGATAAAGAAAAGAATAAGGGCCAGACAAACCTTTTCATTCATGCAGATTAAGACCGGGTAACAATGCCCTCAACCTTCTGCTACTTGTCCATTAAGGAGCCTGAGATTTAGACCAGCTGTTGTGCAGCCACCACAGGGCCGATAGAGAACGTATCGAGTCTCCTGTGTCACGTCTTGCAGGTAGTGGGCTGTGAAGGTCATCTGACGCTTCCTCACCCCTGCTTGCAGGACCTGCGTCACTGAATAGTTCTTCTTGAAGGCCAGGGACGTAGCTACGCCCCTGACATCATGTGCTCTAGGGCGACGTGAAGGAGGAGGGTCAGGATTCACGGATAGGTGGATCACCTTACGAATCCAGGCCGAGATGGTATTCTTGGTGACTCTCCTCTTCGTTTTCCCAGTGCTCACAAACAAAGCTTGCACTTGGGGACGAACTGCAGCCGTTCTCTTAAGATAAAGCCTCAGACTCCTTACTGGGCACAGTAGGAGATGGTCTGGGTTATCTGTTACAGAACAAAGACTCGAAACCTGGAAAGAGTCGAACCAAGGGTCCGGCACTCCCGGATTCTGAGTCTTGGCAACAAACTCAGGGACGAACCTGAACGTTACCTCCCCCCCATCCCCTTGAATGGGCGATGTTGTATGAGAGACCATGAAGTTCGCTGACTCGCTTGGCCGAGGCCAAAGCTAGTAGGAACACCGTCTTCCAAGTAAGGTGGCGATCTGAAGCCTGGCGTAATGGTTCGAAGGGCGGTCTCTTAAGAGACCTGAGAACTCCAACCACGTTCCATGGAGGAGGTCTCACTTCCGACTGAGGGCAGGTAAGTTCATAACTCCGTATGAGTAGGGAAATTTCCAGCGAGGAAGAAATGTCCACTCCTTTGAGCCTGAAGGCTAGACTTAAGGCTGAGCGATAGCCTTTCACTGGAGAGACTGAAAGGCGCATTTCTCCCCGCAAATACACGAAGAACTTCGCTATTGCTGGAATAGTGGCATTGAGTGGAGAGATACCCCTTCCACGACACCAACCACAGAAAAATTATATTTTCATTATAAAATAAATTTTTGAATATACTTACCCGGTGAATATATAAATAGCTGTCGTCTCCGACGGCCCGACAGATTCCAAAAAACTCGCGAGCGTTCGCCATGAAGGTTGCGGGTGTGCCCACCAGCGCCGACTATCGGCCAGATACCGCATATACTTCTCAACCAAACCAGTTCTTCTCAGTCCGTAGGGTCTCTATCGGGGAGGAAGGGAGGGCCTTTAATATTATATATTCACCGGGTAAGTATATTCAAAAATTTATTTTATAATGAAAATATCATTTTTAAATATTAAAATTAGCCGGTGAATATATAAATAGCTGATTCACACCCATGGTGGTGGGTAGAGACCAGTATTAAAACAATAAAGGAGTATATGCTCAAGAGTTTTTGACAAATATTTCATAAAAACAAACTTAAGTATAGGTACCTGGTAAGGAAGCTGACTCTGATGATTACTCTGCCTCATTAGTCCGCTTTCCTCACGAAGCCCAGCCATCCTCTCAGGATGCTGAAAGACTCCCAGGAGCTGTTATATCCAGGGCGAACACCCCTATAACAGGACCTCATCAATACCCTTAATCTGGGCGCTCTCAAACAACATTTTGACCACCCGCCAAATCAAAAAGATTGCGAAAGACTTTTTAGTCTTCCGTACAACCCAAAACAAGATTAAAAATTTCAAGAGTAGATTAAAAGGATATTGGGATTAAGGGAATGTAGTGGTAGAACCCTCACCCAATACTGCACTCGCTGCTACGAATGGACCCAGTGTGTAGCAGTCCTCATAAAGAGTCTGAACGTCTTTCAAGTAAAATGAAGCGAACACCGACTTGCTCCTCCAAAAGGTCGCGTCCATAATACTTTGAAGGGATCTATTTTGCTTAAATGCCACCGAAGTCGCTATCGCTCTAACTTCGTGAGCCTTGACCTTAAGCAAACTACGATCCTTCTCACTAAATGAGAATGTGCCTCCTGAATTAAAAGTCTAATAAAGTAAGATAACGCATTCTTAGACATGGGCAAAGAGGGCTTTTTAACGGAGCACCATAAAGCCTCTGAACAACCTCGTATCGGTTTAGTTCTAGATAAATAAAACTTAAGAGCTCTAACGGAGCACAGCACTCTAACGGAGCACAGCACTCTTTCAACTTCATTACCTACGATCTCAGAACGACTAGGCATTTCAAAAGATTTAGGCCAAGGACGAGACGGAAGTTCATTCTTGGCCAAAAAACCAAGTTGAAGAGAACATATTGCTTTATTTGTTGAGAAGCCGATGTTCTTACTAAAAGCATGGATCTTACTGACCCTTTTAGCCGAAGCCAAGCTCATCAAAAAAAAGTGTCTTGAGGGTAAGATCCTTCAGGGAGGCTGAATTTAAAGGCTCAAACCTGTCTGACATTAGGAACTGTAGGACCACGTCCAAGTTCCAAGCAGGAGTTGAAATACGACGCTCCTTAGAGGTCTCGAAAGACTTAAGGAGGTCTTGGAGATCTTTGTTATTCGAAAGATCCAAGCCTCTATGCCTGAAAACAGAAGCTAACATGCTTCTGTAGCCTTTAATGGTGGATGCAGAGAGGGAGCGACCGTTTCTCAGATATAGCAGAAAATCCGCAATCTGCGCTACAGAGGTACTGGAGGAGGAAATAGAGGAGGACTTGCACCAATCTCTAAATACCTCCCACTTCGACTGGTAGATCTTGATGGTAGAGGATCTTCTAGCCCTCGCGATCGCTCTAGCTGCCTCCTTCGAAAATCCTCGAGCTCTTGAGAGTCTTTCGATAGTCTGAAGGCAGTCAGACGAAGCGCGGGGAGGCTTTGATGAAGTCTCTTTACGTGAGGCTGTCGTAAGAGATCCATCCGCAAAGGCAGACTCCTTGGAACGTCTACCAGCCATAGAAGTACCTCTGTGAACCACTCTCTCGCGGGCCAGAGGGGAGCAACCAACGTCAACCTGGTCCCTTCGTGAGAGGCAAACTTCTGCAACACCTTGTTGAGGATCTTGAAAGGTGGAAAGGCATAAACGTCCAGGTGAGACCAGTCCAACAGAAAGGCATCTATGTGGGCCGCCTCTGGATCTGGGACTGGAGAGCAATAAGTCGGGAGCCTTTTTGTCAGCGAGGTCGCAAAGAGATCGATGGTGGGTTGACCCCAAGTCATCCAAAGACTCTTGCACACATCCTTGTGGAACGTCCACTCCGTAGGGATCACCTGACCTCTTCGACTGAGACAGTCCGCCAAGACGTTCAACTTCCCTTGGACGAACCTCGTCAAAAGCGAGATGTTTCGATCTTTTGACCAAATGAGGAGGTCCCTTGCGATGACGAAAAGAGCGTGGGAGTGAGTGCCTCCTTGCTTTGAGATGTAAGCCAAGGCCGTGGTATTGTCTGCATTCACTTCTACCACCTTGTTTCGAAGCAGACTCTCGAAACTCCTCAGTGCTAAATGGACTGCTAACAGCTCCTTGCAGTTGATGTGAAGGCTCCTCTGGTCTGCGGCCCAAAGACCCGAGCATTCCAGACTGTCCAGAGTCGCCCCCCAACCCAAATCCGATGCGTCTGAAAATAACACATGGTTTGGGTTCTTGACTGCCAGAGACAGACCTTCCCGAAGTCTTATATTGCTGTCCCACCAAGCCAGGCAAGTCTTGACTGGATCGGAGATCGGAATCGAGACCGCCTCCAAAGTTTTCTCCTTGTTCCAATGGAAGTCTAGGTGGAACTGGAGAGGGCGTAGGTGAAGTCTCCCTAGAGAGATAAACTGTTCCAGAGATGAAAGCGTCCCTAGGAGGCTCATCCAGCTTCTCACAGAGCAACGGTTTTTCTCTAGTACGAGACGGACTTTGAGCAAAGCCTGCTCGATCCTGTTGGCAGACGGAAAAGCCCGAAAAACTAGACTCTGTATCTCCATCCCCAAATAGAGAATCGTTTGGGAGGGAGTCAGCTGTGACTTCTCCATGTTCACCAAGAGGCCCAACTCCTTCGCAAGATCCAAAGTCCACTGTAGGTCCTGCAGACAGCAATGACGGGACGACGCTCTGAATAACCAGTCGTCCAAGTACAGGGAGGCTCTGATCCCCGACAAATGTAGGAACTTTGCTACATTTCTCATGAGCCTCGTAAAAACAAGAGGAGCAGGGCTGAGGCCGAAGCACAGTGCTCGGAACTGATACACCACATTCCTGTACACAAACCTCAGATAAGGTTGAGAGTCTGGATGTATCGGAATGTGGAAGTACGCATCCTGCAAGTCGAGAGAGACCATCCAGTCGCCCTCTCTGACTGCTGCCAAAACGGATTTGGTGGTCTCCATCGTAAACTTTGTTTTTACAACAAATACGTTGAGAGCACTGACATCCAGCACTGGCCTCCAACCTCCTGTGTTCTTCGGAACCAGGAAGAGACGGTTGTAAAAACCTGGGGATTGAAGGTCTGAGACTTTCACCACCGCCCCCTTCTCTAACAACAGAGACACCTGAAGATGTAATGCCTGTCTCTTCGTCTCCTCTCGATACCTGGGAGAGAGGTCTATCGGATCTTTTACTAGAGGAGGTCTTCGTACAAAAGGAATTTTGTAACCCTCCTTCAGCAACAAAACAGACTCCCGGTCTGCACCCCTCTTCTCCCAGGCCTGCCAGAAGTTGGTCAATCTGGCACCTACTGCTGTCTGAGGACGTGGGCAGTCAGACTCTGCCACGGGAGGATTTAGATCCTCTCTTCTTGCCTCGCTTACTATCGGCACGAGAGCCTCCCTTACTGGGAGCTCTGCCACAAAAAGGCGGGATAAACCTTGTCGCTGGAGTTTCAAATTTAGGTCTGTTGACATAAGAAGATGAAGGTACAGCCTTACGAGCAGACGTGGCCATCAAATCATGAGTGTCCTTCTGAACAAGAGACGCTGCAATATCTCTAATAAGCTGCTGCGGGAACAAGGCAGAAGACAATGGCGCAAAGAGAAGTTCTGACCTTTGACAAGGAGTGACACCTGCAGACAGAAAAGAACAAAGAGTCTCTCTCTTCTTAAGAACCCCTGCTGTGAAAGTAGCAGCAAGTTCATTAGAGCCATCTCTAATTGCCTTGTCCATGCACGACATAATCTGAACAGAGACATCACGGTCTGCTGACGAGACCTTCCTACTCAAGGCTCCCAGAGACCAATCCAAAAAATTGAAAACCTCAAAGGCACGATAAATTCCTTTGAGGAGATGATCTAGATCTGAAGAGGACCAGCAAACTTTCGAGTGTCTCATGGCCAGACGACGAGGAGAGTCTACGAGGCTTGAGAAGTCTCCCTGGGCAGAGGCAGGCACCCCCAAGCCGAGAACTTCTCCCGTGTCATACCAGACGCTCGCACGAGAAGCCAATTTGAAAGGGGGAAAAGCAAAAGCGGACTTCCCCAAATTCCTCCTGGTCATTAACCAGTCGCCCAACAAACGCAAAGCTCTCTTAGAAGAGCGAGAGAGCACTAACTTCGTGAACGACGGAGTCGAAGAAGCTAGGCCCAGCGTGAACTCAGATGGAGGCGAACGAGGAGCAGCAGAAACAAAATGATCAGGAAACAGGTCCTTAAAGATAAGCATGATCTTCTTAAAATCAAGGGAGGGCTGAGCAACCCTAGGTTCCTCTCCATCCGAAAGAGTCCCCAAAGGAACATCAGCAGGAAGGGGATCAACGACTTCCTCATCCGACAACGGCAAAGTCTCGCGATACGGAGAGACATGCCGAGGAGGCAACACTTGACAGGCTATGTCAACATGCGACGGAGCCGCAGCAACAGCTGAGGTAACAACGTCACGCCGAGGCTGCAAAGACTGAAAGTCTTGAGACTGACAAACAACAACAGACTGTGTCGACTGACGTTCGACATCACGTCGGGACTGCACTGACTGCAGGGTTTGAGTTTGAAAAACAACACCCGACCGCGGTGACTGATGTTCAACGTCACGTCGGGGCAACGGAGTCGGCCGACGAACGTCACTTCGAGACTGCGGCGACAGTTGCTGAACGTCATCTTGAGTCTGCGGCAAAAGGGGTTCCACGTCACGTAACTGACGTGAATGACGAGGAACACGATCAGAGTCGCGTTTAACAGCACCGATAACGTTAGCGCTAACATCATAATGACGAGACAAAACTCGCTTAGGCGGTTGAAGACCAGAGTCACACTTGTCGGACTGGCGAACCGCAAGCAAAGGATCTTTACGAACCTGTTCATGCTCATAAACCTCCATTAAAGATGAAAGTTTCAATTGCATGTCCTGTAGGACACTCCACTTCGGGTCAACGGGAGTCGGAACGGGCCGTGACGTCGGCAACGTCTGTGCATGCAAATCATCGCACCGAACGAGACCCTCGGACTCCGTGTCACGCTTACGCTTAACAGGCGAACAGCCATCCGATGACTGAAAACGGTCAGAGCTGCCCCAATGGCTACAGCCAGGACGCTGGACCTGTCATGAAGGGACTGATTTGCGCTTTAAGGGTCTAGAAACCTTACGCCAAGGTTTCTTATGCGGCAAATCGTCGGAAGACGAGGAGAACTTAGTCTCCCCTGTCTTATAGTAAGGACGTTCTTGATGAGAAACGTCTGATACCTTAGAGGGAACGTCTGTACGTCGGTTTACACCTCTCGCTCCCTTAAGTCCTACGACATTCCTTCTCCCTGGTGCAGGGGAGCCTGAAAGAGGTCTCGGACTAGGGGAGCGACAAGCACGAACAGACGAACCCTCGGTCGCAACACTAAACACATTTTGCGCACTTTCCACTTTACCACTTTGACTTTCCACTTTACCACTTTGACTCTTTAACAGCTTAACATCGGACATAAGCTGGTTCCTGTCCGAGGCTAAGGTTTCGACCTTCTCACCCAACGCTTGAATAGCTAAAAACATATCACGCATTGAAGGTTCATGAGTGCCAATAGGGGGTTCAGAAACTACCACTACAGGGGAAGGATTAGGTTCAGGGGCATGGGAGGAGGAAAATTCTAAAGATCTAGACGAGCTTCTCCTCACCCTATCTCTTTTGAGTTTCCGAGTATATTTTTCATACTCTAACCACTCGAACTCCGATAAAACCACACACTCCTCACACCGATCTCCTAATTGGCAAGATTTACCCCGGCAATTAGCACAAACAGTATGAGGGTCAATAGAAGCTTTCGGAAGACGTTTGTTACAATCTTTCGCACATTTGCGATATACAGGAGAAGGGTCAGCCATTATGAAAATCCAGAGAAAATCCAAAGGGAAGCCAAGTTCATCAAAAAAAAACAAAAAAGGGTTTCAAGAGTTTTATTGAAGGAACAAACCAACACAGCGAAAGCCAATAAAACCAAAACAAAGTACTTCACCAATTCGGTTGAAAACTCGAGGTCTAGAGCGAGCGGAACCAATGTTGTCGGTGACACCGACAGAGAAGAACTGGTTTGGTTGAGAAGTATATGCGGCATCTGGCCAATAGTCGGCGCTGGTGGGCACACCCGCAACCTTCATGGCGATCGCTCGCGAGTTTTTTGGAATCTGTCGGGCCGTCGGAGACGTCAGCTATTTATATATTCACCGGCTAAGTTGAATATTTAAAACTCGCCACTTCGCCTGGTAGACCCCTGCGAATGACCTTCGCAGGTGCCCAGACATCCTGTTCGCAACTTGCAGCGAAAAACCTTTCTCAGTGAGGAGATGCTGGATAGTCTCCAGGCGTGAAGTCGAAGCGAAGCTACGGCTTTGTGAAAGATGTTGGCGTGTGGTTGTTTGAGTAGCTCGTGTCGTGAAGGGAGTTCCCTCGGAAGCTCCGTTAGGAGTTGCAGAAGGTCTGGAAACCATTCTGCGTGATGCCATAGCGGAGCTATTAGGGTCATCGAGAGATTGACCGATATTCTGGTCTTGCTGAGCACCCTCCTCATCAGACAGAACGGGGGAAAGGCGTAGACATCGATGTTGTCCCACCGTTGTTGGAAGGCATCTTGCCAGAGAGCCTTGGGATCTGGGACTGGGAAGCAGTACAGCGGAAGTTTGAAGTTCAGCGCTGTAGCGAACAGATCCACAGTCGGGGAACCCCACAAAGTCAGGACTTTGTTGGCTACTTGACGATCCAAACACCACTCGGTACTCACTATCTGCGTCGCTCTGCTCAGACTGTCGGCGAGCACATTCCTCTTGCCTGGAATGAAGCGAGCCGAAAGTGCGATCGAGTGGACTTCGGTCCATCTCAGTATATCTACTGCGAGATGGGATAGCTGTTCTGTAAAGGTACCTCCCTGCTTGTTGATATAAGCCACCACTGTGGTGTTGTCGCTCATCACCACCACAGAGTGGCCCGCCAGGTATTGTTGGAACTGTTGAAGGGCCAGGAATACGGCCTTCCTCTCTAGCAGGTTTATGTGGAGGTACTTTTCTGATTCTGACCACAGGCCTGAGGTCCTGTGGTTCAGAACGTGAGCCCCCCACCCTTTCTTTGAGGCGTCCAAAAACAACATCAATTCCGGGGGGAGGACGAGAAGATCCACTCCCTTTCGTAGGTTCTCGTCTGCCACCCACCACTGAAGGTCCATCTGTTCCGCAGAACCCATAGGGATCATAGTGTCCGGGGAATCGTGACCTTGATTCCAACGGGACTTGAGTCGCCACTGGAGGGATCTCATCCTGAGGCGACCATTGGGAACTAGACGGGCCAGGGATGAGAGGTGACCGAGGAGACGTAACCACGATTGGGCTGGAAGTTCTTTTCGTCTGAGGAAAGGCCTCGCGACCCTCCTCAGCCTTGTTATCCTGTCGTCTGATGGGAAGGGTTTGTGGAGATTGGTGTCTATGATCATGCCTCGGTATACCAGTCTTTGAGTAGGCAGCAGAGAGGACTTCTCGAGATTTACCATGATTCCTAGATCTTGGCAAAGTCCCAGAAGTTTGTCTCGGTGACGAAGAAGGGCTGCCTCCGAGTCTGCTAGGATCAGCCAGTCATCCAGATAACGGAGGAGACGGATGCCGATCCTGTGAGCCCACGAAGATATTAGGGTGAACACCTGCGGTGCTGTGGAGAGACCGAAACACAGCACCTTGAACTGGTAGATCTTGTTGTCTAGGCAGAATCTTAAGTATTTCCTTGAAGACGGATGGACTGGGATCTGGAAGTACGCGTCCTTCAGATCCAGTGTACACATGAAGTCTTCAGGTCTCACTGCAAGTCTGATCGTGTCTGCCGTCTCCATGCTCAACGGGGTCTGCTTGACAAACCTGTTCAGGGCTGAGAGGTCGATGACTGGTCTCCAGCCTCCAGACGCCTTCTTTACAAGAAAGAGTCGACTGAAGAAGCCTGGGGACCCGTCGACTACCTCTCGGAGAGCGTCCTTCTTCAACATGGTTTCGACTTCTGCCCGAAGGGCTTGCCCCCTTGCCGATCCCATGGCAAGGGAGCTCAACGACACTGGATCCGCTGTCAGGGGAGGTAGAGATGTCGTGAACGGGACGCAATATCCCTGACTGATTACGGAAATTGTCCAGGAATCGGCCCCGAGCTGCTGCCACCTTCTTGCGCAACTTTGTAGGCATCCCCCCACTGGTGGACATGCAGGGAGACTGCCAATCCTAGCGTTTGTGGCCACGGCCGCTCCCTCTAGGATTCTTTCCTCCCCTAGAGGACTTTTTGCCTTTCTTGACAGGAAAGGGCTTAGACACCTTTGTCTTTGCTGCAGCTGCCTTCTTCATACTCTTGACAGGACGTGGTTGCTGAGTCGCTGGAGGTTTGTAGGGCCTCGATGTTAGGGCCCTATGGAGAAGGAAGTCCTGGTTGGACCTCCACCTCTCAGCAGCCTGCTCCACGTCCTTAGGCTCAAACAAGTTCTTACCGAGGACGGAAGAATGTCTGAGCCTGCTAACGTCGGTACTGGGGACCTTTTGGTGGAATCTCTCAGACACTGCGTCCCGACGTTTCAAGATGGTGTTAACCCACAAGCTTAAGACTTGGTGGGCTAGAAACTCAATGGTACGCGTGCCTGAGAGCAAAAAGGTCTCCAAGTCCTTCCTGGTGCTTTCTTTGGACAAGTCCTCAGACCGCACCAGGATGCCCAGAGACCCTAGCCAGATGTCCAGCCACGAAGTTGCCTGCATGACACACTTCGCTACCTTCTCCTGGCTCAGGATCTCCGTTGCCAAATACGAGACATGCCGGTTGGAGTCTCTCTCTAGAGGGACTCCCCCGGTAAGCTCTTCCAGCGAGTGGTGCAAAGGAAGAGCTAAACAAGTCTCCTCCAAGATCTCAAAGTACCTCCTCTGATGGACGGGAGGAGCTTGTTACTGGTGCTGGATCGGCTGGAGGAAGCTCGGAGAGCTGGCCTTTGACCTTGTCTCTGGCACTCTTAACCCCCTGTGACCAGGGCAACGCCGCACTGGTCCTCGAGGGTTTTTGAGTACCGTAGATTCGGTTCAAGACCGCGTCCTTGCCCTCACGAGGGGGAATCTCTGGATCCGGAAACCCATTGAGATTCCTCATGAGGGTCAGAACTTGCCAGAACGCATGTTCTGACTCCTACAGCTCTCCTCCTGAAGGGCTGGCAGCAAAGTCTCCTGTCCCCTGAGGCTCTTCCTGGGGGGACTCGTGGACGTTCTCTGAGGGTTTGGCTGGCTCCTGTCTAATCCTTGATGAAGACTTTGGCAAAGTCTTAGAGTCCTTCGACTCCCTCCTGGGAGGGATACATGACTCCAGCAGTGATGGCGGAAGGCTCTTCTCAACCCCTACCCGAGAAGACTTCTCGGGGCGAGGTGGGGTTTCCCCCATTGGTGCGATAGGGGAACGACCCACCTCACCTGACTCCCCAGAGGACGGGAAATCCTCGTCCGCAGGGGAGGGAGAGGGAGCCTTCCTCAAGGACTTCGGAGGAGTCAGTTTTGCCTTTGGAGAAGTTACCACGGTAGAAACTCCTCTCTTCCTCTTCAGGGGAGACGAAGCCACCACTGATTTGTGACCAAGTTCAGAGAATACAGGCTTAAAAGCCTGCACGAGAGCTCTGACGATGGTACCAAACCAGGGTTGCTGACTGACAGTCGCACTGTCAGACACTCCCTCTGGAGGGAAGGGGATCGTTCGATCACTAGGAGGAGTTACCAAACGAGGGTTCGCCTGAAAAGATGCTGAAACAGGAGGAGAAGAGTCCTTGGACCTATCCGGAAACCTCCCCTCCTCCGACGAGCGCGATGTTCTGCGCTTGCGGGGTGGGGAACGAGACGACGATGACCTGGCCACGCGATGTCCTGCGGCCTCACGTGTGGGATAGTGCATGTGATCGCTCTGAGGATCGCGCTACAAATCGCGCTGGCGATCGCGCTGGTGGTCGCGTGATGGGCCCTGCCCTGGGTCATGCGCAGGAGAATGTTCGTGAGGGCGCGTGGGAGTGTGCGGGCGAGCGATGGCGCGTGGCGGCATGGACAGGCGATGACAGGTGGCGCGTAGAAGGCTGAATAAGCGCTCGCGTGCGAGGGCAATTGTTCAAGCGGGCGCACAGGATCCTGCCGAAGAACCCGTGAGGGCGATAACGTTGGGCGCGCGCGCAGAAGAAATATCTCTAGCGCGCGGGCGCACATATCTGGCTGAAGCAGTGGGCGAGCAGGGCGCGCGATGGAGACTGAGCACGATGGTGCACAGGAGATGATGTTACTACACCCAGATTCGAAGATCGTGGGTGTACTTGGAGCGCAGGAGATCGTGGGCATGCATGGCGCGCATCAGGATGCGGGCGCACAGAAGTGCACTGTCGGTCTGGAGAGCGCTGGAGTCCCGGTGAGCGCCTATGTACTATCTCAGGAGACTCCAGGGCTGCGCGCAGGTGAGCGCTGGCGCGCTATATCAGGAGCAACAGCAGCAGCGCGCTTGTTCACAGTGGCGAATTGAGGCACTGGAGAGCGCTGGAGGTCCGGTGAGCGCCTGTGCGCTATCTCGGGAACCTCCCTTGAAGTGCGCTGACGCGCAGGTGAGCACTGGCGGGCTATAACAGAAACCAATGTCGAGCGCTTACGCGCAGGCGAGCGCTGGCGCGCTATTGCAGGAACTATTGTAGGTGGTTGTGGGCGCGCAGGGGAACCCTGGCACGTAATGATAGGAGCAACAGCAAGTGCGCGCACGTGAGCGCTAGCGCGCTAAGACAAGAACATCTGCTGTAGGTCGTTGGCGCGCAGGGTGTACCTGGCGCTTAAGGGACTGAGACACAAATTTGTGCTCTTGCCCTTTGTGCCCCGAAGGGACCGTTGCCTGTTTAATAACAGGGTGAGAAGGCGCCCACAGCGCATCGTCAGCCAGGAACAGTGACGGCAGGTCAGCAGGTCTGGAGGGTGAAAGGTCGGCGTGTCCTGTGTGAGGACGACCTTCCACCAAAGGAGATCGCGAACGATCTCCGGAGAGGTCCAAGGAGGTAGCTGGCAGGGTCGACGAACGACGGCGAGGTTCTTCTGCAGGAGGACTGCAAAGATGACGAGCCGAAGAGGCGCCTCCTAACACCCTTGTGAGGTGAAGGAAGACCTCTATGGCGAAGGGGAAGGCGAGCTTTACGCCTTATATGCCCTCTGGGGGCCGTCGGGTCAGCGGGCTGACCATCAGCAGTCCTCCGAAGAGGAGTCTCTGTGTGTGAACTCCCCCGAGGGGGAGAATCACCGGCAGGAGAGACCGTAGGACTTAGTTCCTCCCTCAAAGGATGTTCGGAGGGAGGAACTAAGCCTTCAGCTACCACAGTAACATCAGGAGCAGAGGTTTAAGACAACTCATCGGAAGCCTCTGCCACAACAACGTCGACGATAGACAGAGGATCAATCTCTGCTACCATCGGCGACTGTTTGACAGCTGCTCCCAATTTGAACCCTGAAGCCCCAAAGAAGCCCAAAGCTGTAATAAATCACTATTAGTTACAGGCATAGAAATATCCTCCTCCGGGGGAGGAGGAGGAGCTGCCTCGCTATGGGAGGCAACTCCCTCTCCCGCACCCTGGGATCAGTCAACAGAACTACGGTCTACGCTATCACTCGACGGCTTCTCGGGAGAAACCGGTCGAGTGGGAGCTTCGGAGGTTTGGGCCACGGAAGAAGAGTCCTTGGGATTTTCTCTTTTCAAAGAAACCTCTGAAGGAGAAATATCCCGTTTAGACTTCTTCCGGCGCCGAGAAAACCTCTCCCACTAGGAGGTAGACCACTCCCTACACTCACCACATACATTAACCCTATCACACCACTGGCCCCTACAATAAGGACACAAGGTGTGGGGATCCGTGTCGACCGCCGACATAAATGTGCCACAAGGGCGGTCAGGTAAACCAGGGCACTTACGCATAGCAGAGGCCAACTTCACATACACTCTGTAAAAAGAAAAACCAAAGAAAGATTAATAATGGCTAATCAACAAAAGCGAGAGTGAAAGCGGACACGTCCGACTGTCACCCGAGCCGATAGCAAAGTAAGCTAAATCACAGGTGTGTGTGTGAGGGAGGGGGTAGCAAGCTACCCCTCCCTACCCCCCGCTAGTAAACCCTCGTTAAAAATCTAATGGCTCGTCATTTCAACTACGCCGAAAGTAATTACCCATATTAAATAGCGTGGTTTGTATTTCAGTTATGGAACAAAGAGAATTTGGTTAACCTGTGCGTCTCATTTCGTCCTCTCTCTCTCTCTCTCTCTCATGAAATAAAACACTATTACAGAATTTTATTACCCTATTATTTGAATATTATTATGAACAATGTTATAATACTGTTTCTCTTGATGCAACGTCATCTAGACTAAGGTAACTTGTTCCAACACGAGTATACTTACCTTCTTCTATCTGGCCCTGGGACCGGCAGGTATCACCGAGACTAGGTGAATTCCTCTATCAAGTAACTTCAAGATGTTCCTTGTGTCCAAATAGGACTTCCCTGCCAGGGGGGCAGGAAGCAGTAACATGGTATACAGTATGCTTATCTGAAGTGATGTGTAACGGATATGTCACAGGTCTCTGTGGTCATCAGACCAAAGGAATACATTGTGTGGAAGTCGAAAGGCACTACAAAAAGGGAAAAATCCACGATACATTAATTCTCTGGTACACTTCCATCAGGACGACATGGCTTGAGCCCAAATTGACAAATTCGTAGATAATTTGTATTTTTCCTAACTATACAAACCTTAGCTATTTAATAGAGGTTATTACTTTCGGCGTAGCTGAAATGACGAGCCATTAGAATTTTAACGAGGGTTTACTACCCCACCGCTAGTTAGCGGGGGTTAGGGAGGGTATTTTACTAACCCCCCCTCACACACACCTGTGCTTGAGCTCACTTTGCTTAGAGGTAGGACTTCAAGGGGGATAGGGCTGGCAGGCAGGTTTGATTAAATAGCTAAAGTTTGTATACTTAGGAAAAATACAAATTATCTACGAATTTGTCATTTGTTCCGTAACTGACATACAAACCACGCTATTTAATAGGGGTGACTCACCCATTAGGAAGGGTGGAAAGTCCCGGCCAGTACTGGCTTTTGGCTTTGCCTGGGGACTCCGTATCTGAGTGTGTCAGCACTCAACAATAAGGAGTCCCTGCACCTCGCTAAAACAATGCTACGCAAGGGCTACGGCCTACGTAAGCTGTGTGTGAAGGTATGAAGTGTGACTCGTCCTAGTAAGTTGACCTGTAGTCCTTTAGATGGAAACTTTAGGCTAGGACTCTCCCAACACCACCTCATCAGGGTATGGGGACGTGACAGTATTAGCTTAATACTAGGAACACAAGGAAACATGGTTTACCTGCAGTGGTTTGAGGTCAGCTGTGCAGAGAACCCAGGATGCTGCTTTCCCCGAAAGAGGGGAGGATGAAGAAAAGAATAAGGGCCAGACATACCTTTTCAATCATGCAGACTAAGACCGGGTAACAATGCCCTCAACCTTCTGCTACGTGTCCATTAAGGAGCCTGACGTTTTAAACCAGCTATTGTGCAGCCACCACAGGGCCGATAGAAAACGTATCAAGCCTCCTGTGGGTCACGTCTTGCAGGTAGTGGGCTGCGAAGGTAGTCTGACGCTTCCACACCCCAGCTTGGGGCACCTGCGTCACTGACAAAGTTTTCTTGAAGGCCAGGGACCTAGCTACGCCGCTAACGTCATGTGCTCTAGGGCGACGTGACGGAAGAGGGTCTGGATTCAGGGACAGATGAATCACCCTACGAATTCATGCAGAGATGGTGTTCTTGGTGACCCTCCTCTTAGTCCTCCCAGTGCTCACAAACAATGCCTGCACCTGGGGACGGACTGCAGCCGTTCTTTTGAGATATAGCCTCAGACTCCTTACTGGGCACAGTAGGAGATGGTCTGGGTCATCTGTTACAGAACGAAGACTCGAAATCTGGAATCGAACCGAGGGTCCGGCACCCCTGGATTCTGAGTCTTAGCAATAAACTCGGGGACGAATTTGAACGTTACCTCCCCCCATCCCCTTGAATGGGCGATGTCATATGAGAGACCATGAAGTTCACTGACTCGCTTGGCCGAGGCCAAAGCTAGTAGGAACACCGTCTTCCAAGTTAGGTGGCGATCTGAAGCCTGGCGTAATGGTTCGTAGGGAGGCCTCTTATGAGACCTGAGAACTCGAACCTCATTCCATGGAGGAGGTCTCACTTCCGACTGAGGGTAGGTAAGTTCATAACTTCGTATGAGTAGGGAAAGTTCCAGCGAGGAAGAAATGTCCACTCCTTTGAGCCTGAAGGCTAGACTTAAGGCTGAGCGATAGCCTTTCACCGCCGAGACTGAAAGGCGCATTTCTTCCCGCAAATACACGAAGAATTCCACTATTGCTGGAACAGTGGCATCGAGTGGAGAGATACCCCTTCCACGACACCAACCACAGAAGACTTTCCACTTTGCCTGATAAACAGATGCGGATGACTTTCGCAGATGTCTAGACATCCTAACCGCAACTTGTTGCAAAAATCCTCTCTCAGCGAGGAAATGCTGGATAGTCTCCAGGCGAAGTCGTAGCGAAGCTACGGCTTTGTGGAAGATGTTGTTATGTGGTTGTCTGAGTAGCTCGTGTCGCGGAGGAAGTTCTCTCGGAAGTTACGTTAGGAGTTGCAGAAGGTCCGGAAACCATTCCGCGTGATGCCATAGCGGAGCTATAAGGGTCATCAAAAGATTGACCGATATTCTGGTCTTGTTGAGCACCCTCCTCAGCAGACAGAACGGGGGAAAGACGTACACGTCGATGTTGTCCCACCGTTGTTGGAAGGCATCTTACCAGAGTGCCTTGGGATCCGGGTCTGGGGAGCAGTACAACGGAAGCTTGTAGTTCAACGCTGTCACAAACAGATCCACAGTTGGGGAACCCCACAAAGTCAGGACTTTGTTGGCTACTAGATGATCCAAAGACCACTCGGTACTCACTATCTGAGACGCTCTGCTCAGACTGTCAGCGAGCACATTCCTCCTGCCTGGAATGAAACGTGCCGATAGTGGAATCGAGTGAACTTCGGTCCATCTCAGTATCTCTACTGCGAGATGGGGTAGCTGCTTTGAAAAGGTACCTCCTTGCTTGTTGATGTAAGCCACTACTGTGGTGTTGTCACTCATCACCACCACAGAGTGACCTGCCAGGTATTGTTGGAAATGTTGAAGGGCCAGGAATACGGCCTTCATCTCTAGCAGATTTATATGGAGGCACTTTTCTGATTCTGACCACAGGCCTGAGGTTCTGTGGTGCAGAACGTGGGGCCCCCACCCTTTCTTTAAGGCGTCCGAAAACAGCATCAAATCCGGGGGGAGGACGAGAAGATCCACTCCTCTTCGTAGGTTCTGGTCTGTCACCCACCACTGGAGGTCCGTCTGCTCCGTAGGTCCCATAGGGATCATGATGTCCGGGGAATCGTAACCCTGATTTCACCGAGACTTGAATCACCACTGGAGGGATCTCATCCTGAGGCGACCATTGGGAACTAGACGATCCAAAGATAAGAGGTGACCGAGGAGACGTAACCACGATTGGGCTGGAAGTTCTTTTCGTCTGAGGAAAGGGCTTGTGACCCTCCTCAGCCTTGCTATCCTGTCGTCTGATGGGAAGGCTTTATGGAGAGTGGTATCTATGATCATGCCTAGGTATACCAGTCTTTGAGTGGGAAGCAGAGAGGACTTCTCGAGATTTACCATGATCCCCAGATCTTGGCAAAGTCCCAGAAGTTTGTCTCGGTGTCGAAGAAGGGCTGACTCCGAGTCTGCTAGGATCAGCCTGTCATCCAGATAACGGAGGAGACGGATGCCGATCCTGTGTGCCCACGACGATATTAGGGTGAACACTCCGGTGAAAACCTGTGGTGCTGTGGAGAGACCGAAACACAGCACCTTGAACTGGTAAACCTTGTTGTCTAGGCTGAATCTTAAGTACTTCCTTGAAGACGAATAGACTGGGATCTGGAAGTACGTGTCCTTCAGATCCAGTGTACACATGAGGTCTTGCGGTCTCACTGCAAGTCTGACCGTGTCTGCGGTCTCCATGCTGAACGGAGTTTGCTTGACAAACTTGTTCAGAGCCGAGAGGTCGATGACTGGTCTCCAGCCTCCAGACGCCTTCTTTACAAGAAAGAGTCAACTGAAGAAGCCTGGAGACCCGTCGAGGACCTCTTGGAGAGCGCCCTTCTTCAACATGGTCTGGACTTCTGCCCGAAGGGCCTGCCCCATTGCTGATCCCATGGCAAGGGAGCTCAACGACACTGGATCCGCTGTCAGGGGAGGTAGAGATGTGAACGGGACGCGATATCCCTGACTGATTACGGAAATCGTCCAGGAATCGGCTCCAAGTTGCTGCCACCTGTTCACGCAACTTTGTAGGCATCCCCCCACTGGTGGACATGCAGGGGGATTGCCAATCCTAGCGTTTGCGGCCTCGGCCGCTCCCTTTAGGATTCTTTCCTCCCCTGGAGGACTTTTTGCCTTTCTTGTCCTTGACAGGAAAGGGCTTAGACACCACCGTCTTCACTGCAGCTGCCGGTTTCGTGGTCTTAGTAGGGCGTGGCTGCTGGGGTGCTGGAGGTTTATAGGGCTTCAATGTCAGAGCCCTATGTAGGAGAGTCCTGGTTGGACTTCCTCCACCTCTCAGCGGCCTGTTCCACGTCCCTAGGCTCAAACAAGTTCTTCCCCATAACGGAAGAATGCCTGATCCTACTGATCTCGGTATTAGGGACCTTTTGATGGAACCTCTCAGACACCGCATCTCGACGTTTCAAGATGGTGTTAGCCCACAAGTTCGAGACTTGGTGGGCTAGAAACTCGATCATGCGAGTGCCCGAGAGTAAAAAGGTCTCCATAGCCTTCCTGGTACTTTCTTTGGATAAATCATCCGAATGCATCAGGATGCCTAAGGTCCCTAGCCAGATATCCAGCCACGAAGTGGCCTGCATGGCACACTTCGCCACCTTCTCCTGACTAAGGATCTCCGTTGCCGAGAACGAGACCTGCCGGTTGGAGAGTCTCTCAAGAGGGACTCCCCTGGTAAGCTCTTCCAACGAATGGTGAAGGGGAAGAGTCAAACAACTCTCCTTTATGTACGATGTCGAAGTACCTCCTCTGATGGACACGAGGAGGTGGGAGGAGCTTGTTGCCGGCGCTGGATCGGCTGGAGGAGGCAAGCTCGGAGAGCTGGACTTCGATCTTATCTCTGGCACTCTTGACCCCTTGAGACCAGGGCAAAGCTGCACTGGCCTTCGAGGGTTTTTGAGTACCAAAGACATGGTCCAAGACCGTATCTTTGCCCTCACGTGGAGGAATCTCTGGGTCAGCAAACCCATTGAGATTCCTCATAAGGGTCAGAACCTGCCAAAACGTGTGTTCTAACTCCTACAGCTCTCCTGAAGGACTAGCAGCAAAGTCTCCTGTTCCAAAAGGCTCTTCTTGGGGGGACTCGCGGACATTCTCCAAGTGACTGGCTGGCTCCGGTCTAAGCCTTGATGACGACTTAGGTACAGTCTTGGAGTCCTTCGACTCCCTCCTAGGAGAGATGCAAGACTCCAACAACGACGGTGGTAGGCTCTTCTCCACCCCTACCCGAGAAGACTTTCCAGCGCAAGGTGGGGTTTCCCTCATTGGTGCAATGGGGGAACGCCTCACCTCACGTGACTCCCCTGAGGACGGGAAGTCTTCGTCCGAAGGGGAGGAAGAAAAAGTCTGGGGGGATGAGGAGGCCTGCCTCAAGGACTTACGAGGAGTCGGCTTTGCCTTCGGAGAAGTTACCACGTTTGAAACTCCTCTTTTCCTCTTCAGGGGAGTAGAAGTTGCCAAGGATTTGTGGCCCAGGTCAGAGAGAACAGGCTTAAATGCCTGCATGACCGCTCTGACCAGTGTCCCAAACCAAGGCTGCTGGCTGACAGCGGATACTCCCTCTGGAGGGAAAGGGATCGATTGATCCCTGGGGGTTCGCCTGAAACAAAGAGGATGAAGGAGACGAAATGACCCTGGACCTTTCTGGAACCTTCCCCCTGCCGGCGAGCGCGCTGTTCTGCGACGATGACGACCTTGCCGCATGTTGTCCTGCAGCCTCGCGTGTGGGGGGGGGGTTGGTGATTGCGCTGGGGAGTGTGCTGGCGCTTGCGCGATGGGAAATACCCTGGGTCGCGCTCGGGCGGATGTTGGCACGCGTGCGCGCGGGCAAGTGATGGCACGTAGGAGAGACATCTCTTGCGCGCGGGCGCGCATGAGTACGCACATCAGGCTGGGGAGATGGGCGTGGTCGCGAGTGGGAGACTGGGCGCGAAGGCGAGCTGGCGAGGGATGGCGCGCAGGTGGAGATCGATGGCGCGTTGGCGAGCGCTGACGAGCAGGGGAAGTATTCAACTTCCCTACTGCGCCCAGATCAGAAGATCGCGGACGCGCAGGAGATCGTTGGCGCGCAGGAGAGCGCTGGTGCGCAGGAGAACGATGGCGCTCAGAAGGTTGAAGGCGCGCAGTAGCGCACTGGCGATCAGGAAAGCGCTGGCGCGCAGGTGAGTGCTGACGCGCAGGTGAGCGCTGACGTGCAGGTGAGCACTGGCGCGCTTTAGCAGGAGCATCGTCGCCAGGTGAGCGCTTGCGCGCAGGAGAACGCTGGCGCGCAGGTGAGCACTGGGGTGTAAGGAACGTATATGCCAACTTGCGCATACGCCCTTGTCGCCCCGAAGGGACCGTTGCCTGTCTCACCATAGGATGTGTCAGAGCCCACAGCGCATCAGCAGCCAGGAACGGCAACGGCAGGTCAGCAGGTCTGACGGGTGGATAGTTGACGTGTCCTTTGTAAGGACGACCTTCCACCGAAGGGGATCGCGAACGATCCGCAGAGAGATCCAGGGTTGTAGCTGGGAGTCGGAAAATGATGGCGAGGCTCCTCTGTGGCGGACTGCGGCGGAGACGATGAACCGAAGAGGCGGCTCCTCACACCCTTGTGAGGTGAAGGAAGACCTCTCCGGCGAAGAGGAAGGCAAGCTTTACGCCGTATGCGCCCTCTGGAGGCCGTGGGGTCAGTGAGCTGACCGTCAGCATTCCTCCGAAGAGGAGTATCTGTGTGTGAACTCCCCCGAGGATGAGAATCACCGGCTGGAGAGACTGTTGGACTTAGTTCCTCCCTCGAAGGATGAGCAGAGGGAGAAAATGACAAATTCGTATGTAATTTGTATTTTTCCTAACTATACAATCCTTAGCTATTTAATATGGGTAATAACTTTCGGCGTAGCTGAAATGACGAGCCATTTGAATTTTAACGAGGGTTTACTACCCCACCGCTAATTAGCGGGGGGGGGGGGGGGGTAGCTTGCTCCCCCCCCCCTCACACACACTTGTGCTGAGCTCACTTTGCTTAGGGGTAGTACTTCACGGGAGATAGGGCTGGCGGGCAAGTTTGATTAAATAGCTAAGGTTTGTATAGTTAGGAAAAATACAAATTACCTACGAATTTGTCATTTTCTCCCTCTGCTCATCCTTCGAGGGAGGAACTAAGTCCAACAGTCTCTCAACCCTTAGGAAGGGTGGTAAGTCCCGGCCAGTACTGGCTTTTGGCTTTGCCTGGGGACTCAATATCTGAGTGTGTCAGCACTCAACAATAAGGAGTCCTTGCACCTCGCTAGCACCTTGCTATGCAAGGGCTGCGGCCTATGTAAGCTGTGTGTGAAGGTTGAACAGTGACTCGTCCTAGGAAATTGACCTGAAGTCCTTTAGATGGAAACTTTAGGCTAGGATTCTCCCAATACCACCTCGTCAGGGTATGGGGACGTGACAGTATTAACTTAATACTAGGAACACAAGGAAACATGGTTTACCTGCAGTGGTTTGAGGTCAGCTGTGCAGAGAACCCAGGATGCTGCTTTCCCCAAGAGAGGGGAGGATGAAGAAAAGAATAAGGGCCAGACATACCTTTTCATTCATTTAGGACTAAGACCGGGTAACAATGCCCTCAACCCTCTGCTACTTGTCCATTAAGGAGCCTGAGGTTTAGACCAGCTGTTGTGCAGCCACCACAGGACCGATAGAGAACGTATCGAGTCTCCTGTGGGTCACGTCTTGCAGGTAGTGGGCTGTGAAGGTAGTCTGACGCTTCCACACCCCTGCTTGTAGAACCTGCGTCACTGAGAAGTTCTCTTTGAAGGCCAGGGACGTAGCTACGCCCCTGACATCATGTGCTCTAGGGCGACGTGACGGAGGAGGGTCAGGATTCAGGGATAGGTGTATTACCTTACGAATCCATGCCGAGATGGTATTCTTGGTAACCCTCCTCTTCGTCTTCCCAGTGCTTACAAACAATTCCTACACTTGGGGACGAACTGCTGCCATTCTTTTAAGATACAGCCTGACTCCTTACTGGGCACAGTAGGAGATGGTCGGGGTCATCTGTTACAGAACGAAGACTCGAAACCTGGAAAGAGTCGAACCGTGGGTCCGGCACTCCCGGATTCTGAGTCTTAGCAATAAACTCAGGGGCGAATCTGAACGTTATCTCCCCCCCCCTCTCCTTGAATGGCCGATGTCATACGAGAGACCATGAAGTTCACTGACTCGCTTGGCCGAGGCCTAAGCTAGTAGGAACACCGTCTTCCAAGTTAGGTGGCAATCTGAAGCCTGGCGTAATGGTTCGTAGGGAGGTCTCTTAAGAGACCTGAGAACTCGAACCACGTTCCATGGAGGAGGTCTCACTTCCGACTGAGGGCAGGTAAGTTCATAACTTCGTATGAGTAGGGAAAGTTCCAGCGAGGAAGAAATGTCCACTCCTTTGAGCATGAAGGCTAGACTTAAGGCTGAGCGATAGCCTTTCACTGCCGAGACTGAAAGGCGCATTTCTTCTCGCAAATACACGAAAAACTCCGCTATTGCTGGAATAGTGGCATTGAGTGGAGAGATACCCCTTCCACGACACCAACCACAGAAAACTCTCCACTTTGCCTGGTAGACAGATGCGGATGACTTTCGCAGGTGTCCAGACATCCTGTTCGCAACTTGTTGCAAAAACCTCTCTCTGCGAGGAGATGCTGGATAGTCTCCAGGCATGAAGTCGAAGCAAAGCTACGGCTTTGTGAAAAATGTTGGCATGTGGTTGTTTGAGTAGCTCGTGTCGTGGAGGGAGTTCTCTCGGAAGTTGCGTTAGGAGTTGCAGAAGGTCTGGAAACCATTCCGCATGATGCCATAGCGGAGCTATTAGGGTCATCGAGAAATTGACCGATATTCTGGTCTTGTTGAGTACCCTCCTCATCAGACAGAACGGGGGAAAGGCGTAAACGTCGATGTTGTCCCACCGTTGTTGAATGGCATCTTGCCAGAGTGCCTTGGGATCCGGAACTGGGGAGCAGTACAGCGGAAGCTTGAAGTTCAATGCTGTAGCGAACAGATCCACAGTCGGGGAACCCCACAAAGTTAGGACTTTGTTGGCTACTAGATGATCCAAAGACCACTCGGTACTCACTATCTGAGACTCTCTGCTCAGACTGTCTGCGAGCACATTCCTCTTGCCTGGAATGAAGCAAGCCGACAGCGGAATCGAGTGGACTTCGGTCCATCTCAGTATCTCTACTGCGAGATGGGATAGCTGCTCTGAAAAGGTACCTCCCTGTTTGTTGATGTAAGCCACTACTGTGGTGTTGTCGCTCATCACCACCACAGAGTGACCCGCCAGGTCTTGTTGGAACTGTTGAAGAGCCAGGAATACGGCCTTCATTTCTAGCAGATTTATTTGGAGGCACGTTTCTGATTCTGACCACAGGCCTGAGGTCCTGTGATGCAGAACGTGGGCCCCCCTTTCCTTTCTTTGAAGCGTCCGAAAACAGCATCAAATCCGGGGGAAGAATGAGAAGATCCACTCCCTTTCGTAGGTTCTCGTCTGTCACCCACCACTGAAGGTCCGTCCGTTCCGCAGGACCCATCGGGATCATGACGTCTGGGGAATCGTGTCCTTGATTCCACCGGGACTTGAGTCGCCATTGCAGAGATCTCATTCTGAGGCGACCGTTGGGAACTAGACGGGCCAGGGATGAGAGGTGACCGAGGGGACGTAACCATGATTGGGCTGGGAGTTCCTCTCGTCTGAGGAAAGGACTCGCGACCCTCCTCAGCCTTGCTATCCTGTTGTCTGATGGCAAGGCTTTGTGGAAATTGGTGTCTATTATCATGCCTAGATATACCAGTCTTTGAGTAGGTAGCAAAGAAGACTTCTCGAGATTTACCAGGATTCCCAGATCTTGGCAAAGTCTCAGAAGTTCGTCTCGGTGTCGAAGAAGGGCTGACTCCGAGTCTGCTAGGATCAGCCAGTCGTCCAAATAACGGAGGAGACGGATGCCGATCCTGTGCGCCCACGATGATATCAGGGTGAACACTCTGGTGAAAACCTGAGGTGCTGTGGAGAGACCGAAGCACAGCACCTTGAACTGGTAGATCTTGTTGTCTAGGCAGAATCTTAAGTACTTCCTTGAAGACGGATGGACTGGGATCTGGAAGTACGTATCCTTCAGATCCAGTGTACACATGAAGTCTTCAGGTCTCACTGCAAGTCTGACCGTGTCTGCCGTCTCCATGCTCAACGGGGTCTGCTTGACAAACCTGTTCAGAGCTGAGAGGTCGATGACTGGTCTCCAGCCTCCAGACGCCTTCTTTACAAGAAAGAGTCGACTGAAGAAGCTTGGGGACCCGTCGACGATCTCTTGGAGAGTGCCCTTCTTCAACATGGTCTCGACTTCTAACCGAAGGGCTTGCCCCTTTGCCGATCCCATAGCAAGGGAGCTCAATGACACTGGATCCACTGTCAGGGGAGATAGAGATGTTATGAACGGGACGTGATATCCTTGACTAATTATGGAAATCGTCCAGGAATCGGCCCCGAGTTGCTGCCACCTGCTTACGCAACTTTGCAGGCATCCCCCTACTGGTGGACATGCAGGGGGACTGCTAATCCTAGCGTTTGCGGCCTCGGCCACTCCCCCTAGGATTTTTCCCTCCCCTGGAGGACTTTTTGCCTTTCTTGTCTTTGATTGATTGATTTAAAGTTTTCAGGTATCCTGACATCTAAGGTCATTGACGCCGGTAACATTTAATTTATGTATACAAAAATAAAAATAAAATAAAATAAAAAATAAGAGTATTCAATTAAAATCATAAAAGTTGAATGTCATAAAAGTTAAATAGTTTTCAGAAGACCTGCTTCTGAGATAAATCTAAAAATGCCACTTGCATAGTAGGACACATCATTTCCAAGAATCTTGGCAAGGATGAACCTGCCACCCTCACCTCGAGCCTCAAACAGATATCTATTCCTTAAGTTGTTATAATAGGGGCATTCGGTCAACAAATGCCTCACTGTTAGAGGTACTAAACAGTCGTCACAATACGGTTGGTGTTGGCCCTTCAGCAGAAACTCGTGTGTCAACCGAGTGTAACCAATACGGAGACGACAAAGAGACGTCTCCCATTTTCGGGGCATCATACTATACCTCCAAGGAGATATGACATTTGTTACCTCTCGCATTTTATTCCCATCTAGGCTATCCCATTGCTGTTGCCATTTATTGCAAACCAATTTCTTGATGTCAGGTAAGAAATCATTACAGGGAATGGGATACCTTCTTGGCAGCAACTCGGATGCAGCCTTCTTAGCCAGTGAATCTGCCTTCTCATTCCCAAACACACCTACATGTGCTGGAACCCAACAACATTGAACTGTTATACCTCTCCGTCCAATAATAAAAAGCCATTCTAAAATCTTTAAAACTAGAGGGTTATTAGAATTAAAAACTTCTATAGCTTGAAGGACACTCCTTGCATCACTAAAAATTGTAAAATTACCCTCCTTCTCCAACGCTATTTTCTCAATAGCAGTTAATATGCCATACAGTTCGGCAGTATATATGGAAGCGGTCAGAGGAAGTGCACCGCTACAATTAAAACCATTACTATGTACTCCAAATCCAACGCCAGCATCAGATTTGGAGCCATCAGTATAGATAAAAGTTGATCCTCTATGTTCTTTAACATGTTCATTAAAAAGAGACCTGGCTTCTAGGTCTGACATATTCTTCTTATCTCCAATAAAATATTTACAAAAAGATATCTCTGGTAACTTCCATGGAGGCGTTGATGATACCTTGAATGGAAGTACCTTATTTCTAATTATATCCAGACTATTTAATAATCGTTTCACCCGAAAGCCATAAGGGTGAGGAGATTTTGGGTGCAACTCAAAGTATGATGCGTGTCTTACAAGGCTTGCTGTCTGAAAGGCTAGAGAGTTAGGGAGTCTTTGCAATCTAAACCAATACCGAATAATGGAAGACATTCGGTAAAGGTCTAGAGGTAACTCTCCAGCATCAACAAGGAGACTTGGGATAGGTGAGGTTTTAAAAGCTCCTGTAGACAATCTAATAACTGCATGATGTATCGAGTCTAATATTTTTAACCGGCTTGGGGTGGCTGAGGAATATATTTCACATCCATAACTAATTTTGGAAAAAATCAATGCCTTGTATAATTTTAAAATAGTATTGCAGTCTTCCCCCCATGATGTATGGGACAATAATTTCAAGATATTCAGAGCTTCAACACATTTAGCTTTTAACGCTCTTAAGTGAGAAACCCATGTAAGCCTACAATCAAATATCAAACCTAAAAATTTAGCTTCACTTGCACATGGTATCCGTTGACCTTGAATGTATATATCTGGGTCTGGATGTACTCCCCGGATACGACAAAAATGGACAATAGTAGTTTTACTTGTCGTGAACTTAAATCCATTCATGTCAGCCCACTGGATAATTTTATCAATAGAGAGTTGGATTTTTCTCTCAACCATTGCCATTCTAGTGCCAGCAAATATTGAGAGATCATCCACAAATAATGTTGAGAGAACATCCCGGGGAATGACTGAGGATATCCCATTAATTGCTAGTGCAAACAGGGTTACACTCAGCACACTCCCCTGAGGAACTCCTTCTTCCTGACACTTACTCTCTGATAGAGTTTCCCCCACTCTCACTTGAAAAATGATATTTTAATTATAAAATAAATTTTTGAATATACTTACCCGGTGAATATATAATAGCTGCAACTCTGCGGCTCGACAGAAAACACACTCAAAAACTCGCGAGCGATCGCTATGAAGGTTGCGGGTGTGCCCACCAGCGCCACTATAGGCCAGATACCACTCTTGCATGTAAACAAACCCTTCAATTCTTCTCGTCCCGCTGCGTCTCTATTGGGGAGGAAGGGAGGGCCTTTAATTTATATATTCACCGGGTAAGTATATTCAAAAATTTATTTTATAATTAAAATATCATTTTTAAATATTTAACTTAGCCGGTGAATATATAATAGCTGATTCACACCCAAGGCAGTGGGTAGAGACCAGAGTTAATTAAGTTTACAGCGTATAAGCTAAGAGTTTTTGACAGTTATCAATATAACAAAATCAAAATATATAGGTACCTGGTAAGGAAGTTGACTTAGACGATTACTCTGCCTTATAAGTCTGTCTTCCTCACGAAGCCCAGCGATCCTCTTAGGATGCTGAAAGACTCCCAGGAGCTGAAGTATTAAGGGCTGCAACCCATACAACAGGACCTCATCAAACCCTTAATCTGGGCGCTCTCAAGAAATGACTTTGACCACCCGCCAAATCAATCAGGATGCGAAAGGCTTCTTAGCCTTCCGTACAACCCAAAAAAACAATATTAAAAACATTTCAAGAGACAGATTAAAAAGGATATTGGAATTAGGGTAATGTAGTGGTAGAACCCTCACCCACTACTGCACTCGCTGCAACGAATGGACCCAGTGTGTAGCAGTCCTCGTAAAGAGTCTGGGCATCTTTTAAGTAAAATGACGCGAACACTGACTTGCTTCTCCAAAAAGTCGCGTCCATAATACTTTGCAGAGATTTATTTTGCTTGAAGGCCACGGAGGTTGCTATATCTCTAACTTCGTGCGTCTTAACCTTAAGCAAACATCGGTCTTTCTCATTCAAGTGAGAATGAGCTTCTCGTATTAAAAAAATCTGATAAAATATGACAAAGCATTCTTTGACATAGGCAATGAAGGTTTCTTAACTGAGCACCATAATGCCTCAGATTTACCTCGTAATGACTTAGTACGAGCTAAATCGAACTTAAGAGCTCTAACAGGACATAATACTCTTTCCAGTTCGTTGCCTACGATCTCTGATAAGCAAGGAATATCAAAAGATTTAGGCCAAGGACGAGAAGGCAGTTCATTTTTGGCCAGGAAACCAAGTTGAAGTGAACAAGTGGCTTTTTTCTGTAGAAA
Organism: Palaemon carinicauda; assembly: GCF_036898095.1. NCBI lineage: Eukaryota > Metazoa > Arthropoda > Malacostraca > Decapoda > Palaemonidae > Palaemon > Palaemon carinicauda. The sequence continues at coordinate 19,059,979 of NC_090738.1, read as the reverse complement.
AGCCGATGTTCTTACTGAAGGCATGAAGTTCACTGACCCTTTTAGCCGAAGCCAAGCACACTAGGAAAAGTGTCTTGAGGGTGAGATCCTTCAGGGAGGCTGAATGTAATGGCTCAAACCTGTCTGACATGAGGAACCTTAGGACCACGTCTAAGTTCCATCCAGGAGTTGCCAAACGACGTTCCTTAGAGGTCTTGAAAGACTTAAGGAGATCTTGGAGATCTTTATTGTTGGAAAGATCTAAGCCTCTATGTCGAAAGACCGAAGCCAACATGCTCCTGTAGCCCTTAATCGTGGGAGCTGAAAGGGAGTGACCCTTTCTCAGATGTAAAAGAAAATCTGCGATTTGGGCTACAGAGGTACTGGACGAGGACACAGATGCTGACTTGCACCAGTCTCGAAAGACTTCCCACTTCGACTGGTATACTCTAATGGTAGAAGCTCTCCTAGCTCTTGCAATCGCACTGGCTGCCTCCTTCGAAAAGCCTCTAGCTCTTGAGAGTCTTTCGATAGTCTGAAGGAAGTCAGACGAAGAGCGGGGAGGCTTTGATGGACATTCTTTACGTGGGGCTGACGTAACAGATCTACCCTTAGAGGAAGACTTCTTGGAAAGTCTACCAGCCATTGAAGTACCTCGGTGCACCACTCTCTCGCGGGCCAGAGGATAGCAACCAACGTCAACCTTGTCCCTTCGTGAGAGGCGAACTTCTGCAGTACCTTGTTGACTATCTTGAATGGTGGGAATGCATATAAGTCCAGAAAAGACCAATCCAGTAGAAACGCGTCTATGTAGATTGCTTCTGTATCTAGGACTGGAGAGCAATAGATTGGTAACCTTTTGGTCAACGAGGAGGCAAAGAGGTCTATGGTGGGTTGACCCCAAGTAGCCCAAAGACTCTTGCCCACGTCCTTGTGGAGGGTCCATTCCGTGGGTATCACCTGACCCCTCCGACTGAGACAGTCTGCCAAGACGTTCAAGTCCCCCTGGATGAATCTCGTCAACAGGGAGATGCCTCGAATTCTTGACCATAAGAGAAGGTCCCTTGCGATCTCGAGCAGCGTGAAGGAGTGTGTGCCTCCTTGCTTGGAGATGTACGCCAAAGTTGTGGTGTTGTCTGAGTTGACCTCTACCACTTAGTTTCGAAGAAGCTTTCTAATATCATCAAGGCCAAGTGGACTGCTAATAGCTCCTTGCCGTTGATGTGCATGCTCTTCTGACTTGAGGTCCACAGACCCGAGCATTCCCGACCGTCCAGGGTCGCACCCCAACCCAAATCCGACGCGTCTGAGGACAACACATGGTTTGGGTTCTTGACTGCTAGGGATAGTCCCTCTCTCAGACTGATATTGCTGTCCCACCATTTCAGGCATGCCTTTACTGGTTCGGAGACTGGGAATGATACCGTCTCTAATGTCTTGTCCTAGTTCCAGTGAGAGGCTAGATGGAACCGGAGAGGCAGAAGGTGTAGTCTCCCTAGTGAGACAAACTGCTCCAGGGATGAGAGAGTCCCTACGAGACTGTTCCAACTCCTGACTGAATAAACGTTTCGTTTCAGCATTAGTTGGACTTCGAGCAGGGCTTGACTGCGAATCTCCATCCCCAAATATAGAATAATCTGGGATGGGATCAGTTGGGACTTTTAGGTTGACCAAAAGTCCCAACTCCCTGGCCAGACTCAACGTCCAATGTAGATCCTGCAGACAGCGAAGACTGGACGATGCTCTGAGAAGCCAGTCGTCCAAGTACAGGGAGGCTCGGATCCCCGATAGATGGAGGGATTTTGCCACATTCCTCATGAGCCTCGTAAACACGAGAGGCGCAGGACTGAGGCCAAAGCACAGGGCTCGAAACTGGTACCCCACATTCCTGTAAACAAACCTCAGAAACGGTTGGGAATCCGGGTGTATAGGAATGTGGAAGTATGCCTCCTGAAGGTCGAGAGAGACCATCCAATCGCCTTCCATAAATGATGTCAAGACAGCCTGGTAGACTTCATCGTGAAGTTTGTCTTGACAATGAACACATTGAGCGCACTTGCCTCTTACGTACTCCTGCAGTGAACATGGCTGCCAAATCATTGGAGCCATCCCTGAGGGACTTGTTCCTGCAGAGAACGTGGCTGTCAGATCATTGGAGCCATCCCTGAAAGCCTTGTTTATGCATGACATAATTGTACAGCAAAACTTCAAAGGCTCGAAAATAGCTCTGAAGTCGACCTGTAAAATCTTGGAGCGTCTCATGGCCAGGCGCCAGGGAGAGTCTATGAGGTTTGAGAAGTCTATCTGGGCAGAGGCAGGAACTCCCAAGCCGAGAACTTCTCTCGTGTCATATCAGACTCTCGCTCTATAAGCCAGCTTAAAAGAAGGGAAAGCAAAGGCTGTCTCCCCCAAACTCCTCCTGGTGATAAACCAGTCGCCTAGCAAACGTAAAGCTCTCTTAGAAGAGCGAGAGAGCACTAGCTTATAAAACAACGGCTTCGAAGTAGCTAGGCCTAGTGTAAGCTCTGACGTTTAGGCGAACGAGGAGCAGCAGTTACAAAAAGATCCGGACAAAGATCCTTAAAAATCAGCATGATTTATTTAAAGTCCATAGAGGGCTAAGCAGCTTTAGGCTCCTCTCCGTCTGACAGAGTCCTCAAGGGAATATCAGTAGGAGGGGGAACAGCAACTTCCTCATCTGAAGGAACCTTGTCCGACAATAGCCGAGTCTCAAGCAAGGGAGAGACCTACCATGGTGGCAATGCTTTACAAGCAGAGTCCACACGCACTGGTGCATTAGTCATTAGTAGCGGACCAGGACGCAACGTCATGTAACTGCTTGACAGTCTGTGAACTGTCAACAACAACAGGTGCGTGAGGACGCACAGCGTCCACTCGAGACTGCTTTGACCGCCTAGACTGAGCAGTCAAAACAACTCTAGAATGCGTCAAAACAAGTCAACTCCGATTGTTGGCGAACGTCCTGAACATCAACAGGAGCATCAGCAAGTGGCCTAACGTCCAAATGTGGCTGAAAATCCACACGAGACCGCATCGAGTGTGGTTCTAAACAACCTGACTGACGTGACTTGGCTACGCCAACGTCAACAGGACGCACAAAGGAACGTTAGGGTGGCTGAAGGCCAGGATCTCGATGAGATAAACGGCTAGGCTCAACGGACTTATCGGCAGAATAGTCTTCCATAAGGGAGGCAAGCTTATTCTGCATGTCTTGCCGTACAACCCATTTAGGATCAACGGGAATGGTTGCGGTAAGAGACGAGGGTAACGTCTGTGACTGCAAAACCTTGCCTACAAAAAGACTCTCGGAGTCTGTGTTACGCTTTTGTTTAGGCGGCGAGCAGTCTTCCGATGACTGCATAGGGTCAGAGCTGTCCTAATAGTTAAAACCAGGACGCTGGACCTGTCCTGAAAGGACTGACTTTCGCTTAAAGGGCCTCGAAACCTTGTTCCACGGTTTCTTATGCTAAAAGCCTTCGGATGACGAGGAGAAAATCGTCTCTCTCGCCTTATGGTAGGGGTGATCTTGGTAAGATACACCTGATACCATAGAGGGAACGTCTGTTCGCTGATCAAGGCCTCTCGAACCCATAAGTCGTACGACATTACTTCTCCCCTGGGCTTGGGAGCTTGCAAGAGGTCCCGGACTAGGCGAACGACAGGCACGAACAGACGAACCCTCGGTCGCAACACTGATAACACTTTGCGCAATATCACTTTATCACTACGATTTTCTGTTTTGCACTTATTTTACTGAAATCGAATTTTTTAACAATTCACATTAGGTATGAATAAAACTGATTTCTACCTGAAGCACGCAATTCTACCCTCATCAAAAGGTTGTAATTGTGAAATCAGACGTATAATATAAGCACATTAATACCAGCAAAATACAGTAAACATATTTTAAGATAAAAAAATCAGTGGCTGGGGAAGAGACTAAACACTAGTTCATTCAAAACTACGTTTTCAATCTCTCACCGTACAGTGCCTTGGGACGAGAATAAAAACTAAAAACGTTTTATCCTTTCTCCCCGTACAGAGACTAGGGACGAGAGTAACTCGAGAACAACGTTACTCGCTTGGGACGAGATAAAGATCGGAACGTTCTCTCTCCTCTCTCTCTCTCCGTCTCTATCTCTCTCTCTCTCTCTCTCTCTTGATTTCGCACCGAAGAGAAGAGCCCACTTACCTTTCGTCAATAAACAGGTTATTTGACCAAAGGAAAAAACTGAAAGGTTTTTCAATTAAAAGTTCCTTTAAAATAGTCTTTAAAACATTTAAGCTTTGAAAGAAAAAAGAACAAAACGTCAGAATCGATTTACTCTTTCTGCAAAGTGAAACCGTGATACTCTCTCTCTCTATCGTAACGATAGAGCGCAAACTGCGTAGCATAAATAAACTAAACGTTAGTTCATCTTTGAAACAGTACGAAGACTATTCAAAGAAAAAAACTATCATAAAATATTTACTAAAAATATTTCATTTAATAAGTTTTAAATCATTAGCTCTGTAAAAGTTATTTACGATTGAAAAGGGCTCAACGTTGTTTAACTTCGGTTTCCAAGTTAGGACCGCCTACTCTCAGGAAAGGTCGCATATAAACAAATCATTAAAATTTATTTTGATGTTTATTATAAATGGAAAGCTAATCGAAGAGGCCTAATAAAGGCGGTTGAGATATAAAATATATAGAGGAAAATCTATAATTAATTTATAACGTGATAAGATAATTGCTAAAAGCCTAAAACACACTTCCGTCTAAGGGAAGGGTCGGCCATTTAAAAGTCAAAGAAAGTCCATACTCTCTCTCTTGTCATCAAAAATTAAATCTATCCAAAAACGATTTCAAGATTTAAGATGAAGATAAAACACCTGCACTGCGAAAGCTCAAACCAAAATGAAGTACTTCACCAAATATGTTGAGAAAACTCCAGGTTCTACAGCGAGTATTGATACGTCTTGTCGTCAACGTCGACAGAGAAGAATTGAAGGGTTTGTTTACATGCAAGAGTGGTATCTGGCCGATAGTGGCGCTGGTGGGCACACCCGCAACCTTCATAGCGATCGCTCGCGAGTTTTTGAGTGTGTTTTCTGTCGAGCCGCAGAGTTGCAGCTATTATATATTCACCGGCTAAGTTAAATATTTAAAAACTCTATGTGAAAGAAATGACTGAATAAATAGTGGAAGTTCTCCTTTTAATCCTAGTTCATGATTTGTTTTAAGTATACCATATCTCCATGTGGTATCATATGCCTTTGTGAAGCAAAGGCTTCACAAATAGAGGACTCAAGTCGTATTAACACATCAGTTGTTGAGTGCATTTTTCTGAATCCACATTGAATCGGTGATAAAATACCCTTCTTTTCAAGGTACCACATCAACCTTACATTGACCATCTTCTCCATGATTTTACATAAACACGAAGTCAATGCAATAGGTCGATAGCTTGCTGCTAAAAACTTGTCCTTACCGGGTTTTAAAAAGGCTAAAATAATGGCTAGTTCCCAAACACTTGAGTAACTATGATCATGCCATATTCTATTGATAATACTTAAAATAAATAACTTTGTATTAAAATGTACATGTTTAACCATTGCATATGGAATTCCATCGGGTCCAGGAGCTGTATCGTTGCAAGTAGCGAGTGCGGACTCAAGTTCTCTTTCAGTAAAAGGAGAATTATACGATTCTTCCCTTCCTTTTGCAAAATTTAAAATTTTCTTTTCTTCAATGCTCCTGTACTGGTGACCAGGAGCTGCTACACTCTTGCACGATACATTTGAAAAATGGTCAGCCAGGGCATTGCTAACTTCATTTCCTTCAGTCACAAACTGACCATTCACTTTCAACACTGGTGGTGGGTTCGGGGTAAATTTGCCTGCAATTTTTTTTATTTTCCTCCATACAGAAGATGGTGGTGTTCTACTATTAATGGAGGAAACAAAAGCCACCCAAGATTGGCGTCTAGCTTCTTTCATGGCACGACGGAACTGTGCTCTACACTTTTTGTACGATGTCAAATTTTCATCAGTACGGCGTCTACGCAATCTAGTCAGGGATTTTCTGGTGGCTCTGTGCAAGGCTGTTAATTCTGAGGACTACCACGGGACTGGTCGTCTTTTGAATAGTCCTGTGGTTTTGGGAATCGAATTGATTCCTGCTGTATGAAGAGTTCCATTCAGTAGGTCTATGGCATCATCAATACTTTCAAACTGTTCTGTTCTCCCTTCGATTTCACTTAGCTCAGAGAATTTAACCCAGTCTGACTTGTCTAGATTCCAACGTGGCGATCTTTGCAAAGGCGGACCCTTGTTGGTGTTTATAATGATTGGTGCATGATCACTAGTATGCCAATCATCTAATGTCTTCCAATCAAAATCAAGAAGGCAGTTAGAGCTTGCAATTGAAAGGTCAATACATGACAAAGTACCTATCTGAACATGGAAGTGTGTGGGCTCTCCTGTATTAAGGAGTCCCACATCCTCATTCTCCACAATTGATGAGATAATATTGCCCCTTGTGTTGGCCAAAACATCACCCCATAAAGGATGTCTACCATTCATATCTCCCAGTAAGAGAAAAGGTTGAGGGAGTTATTGAATGACCTCTGCTAAATCATCATATAAAATATTATCATTTGGAGGTAAGTACAGAGAGCATATTGTATATTTTCTCCCTATATCAATTTGTACAACAACTGCCTGCAGGGTTTTACGTATAGATATAGGTATTTGGGGAACATCTCGACGAATGTACATGAGACTTCCGCCATGGCTCCCTACTCCGTGATCATAAGGTGTCCTATAACTAATATATTTGCGAGGACAATGGGTATTAGCATCAAGCTTGCTCTCCTGGAGACATACAATTATGGGGGAATGCTCGTGAATTAAGAGCTTAAGTTCTTCATATTTGGCCCTCAAACCCTGACAATTCCATTGCAAAATGGATGAAAAACTATGTATTATTTTCTGGAAGACATCTTTGATGAGGTCTTCCCATTGACAGTTTTTGATTTGACAATATTTTCTGTAGGCATTTTAAGTTTGGGTCTTGATAAATTAGGTTTTATATTAGCCTTTTCAGTGTTGTTGTTACCTAATTCTTGTGGGGGATGGTGGACCTCCACTTGAATTTTTGATTGATTCAAGAAGTTTTCCTGTTGATCTGAAATATCAACAGGCAAAACATCATATCTATTTGATGTCATAACTTTGGTGTTTTTAATGGATGGGGGTAAGAGAGATGGAGGTCTCTCTCTTTTCCTATTGACAGGTGGTGATTTATTAGGTTTTGATGTTTTCCCCACTACAGGCGCACCTGATAATTCTGTTTCATGTGGAACCTCCATCAAATCAGGCAAAGATATATCCTGAGAGAGGTTAGTATTATCCTTTGTAGTGGGGGACAAAGGTTTACTAGAGGTGAGAGAAGTCTTACATGATATTCTTGCCTTATCCTCTAGAATTCTATCAGAAGATGGCAAATTTCTTTTCTGGGGAATAGAGGCAGTATTAGGTGGGTTTGATGTCTCCTGCCTCATTTTTTCTCCCGATTTCAATACTTTTCCATAACTTGCTGATTTACTAAATAGTCTCTTGGCATGCCCCACACTTATGTGTTCGATACTGGATTTATTGAGAGCAGCCTCTTCCAATTTATATTCCTGGCAGTTCCTATCCGTAGATTTGTGATTCAAATTGCAGTTTATACAATTGGCCTCTAGTGTACAGTCTCCATGGTAAACATTAGAGCATGTACTACACATTTTATCATTCTTACATACTTTAGATGGATGCCCATATCTAAAGCAATTAAAACATTGCAGCGGCTTCTGCTTAAAAGTTTGCACTTTAATTCGTTCTTTCTCTATGTAAATGTGGAAAGGCACATCAATATCCTGGAAAGTCAGGATAATCATTGACGTTCCAGGGACTTTATGCACTTTCCACACAGTTAAAGGACACATGGCCAATATCTCCTCTTCTGTGAATTCATATAAGTCTCTATTAAAAACTACTCCCCTTCCATAACTGAAGTTTAGATGGGGTTTCACATCCAGCTTTATGTCATCGTTCTCTGTATTTAAATTGGAAAGTATAACCGATTGAGTTTCTGATTTGGCACTTATTAGGAAACTGTTCTTTCCCAACCGAGATATATCTCCTGGTGCGATAGTACCTACTTTCTTTTGAAGAAATTTACATATTTTGAAATAATTTCCAGTACTCCCTTTTGATTGAGCAACAAGCCACTTCGGTGGTTTTGGCTTTCTCTGGGAAGGTACAACTACCTCTATACCTTTATCAATCCAATCTGCAGGCCTATATACATCCAGATTCTTAGGTACCCGATCGCAAAGAGCACCCTTGAAATTCAAATTACTGATTTTAATATTTATATCATTGATAGCATTGAATGCTTCATCATGGTTATCAAATTATATCCATGAATCCCATTTGTCACCTTCAAGCCTCATTCTAATTTCCCTGATGTGACCATAACATTGAAATAATTTATATAGAACAACGTAATTGGTTTCAATGGGGATCTGAGTGACGTGAAGGATTCGCAAATTCTCCATGTCACCCAAATTACTTTGTTTTTTAACATAAGTAGCATGGTCCTTTAGAGTTTCCAGGTCGTTTTCAGTCCTCCTATCCCATGTGGCCCAACACGAGAAGAGGCTTCAGCGGGAACCAGTCCTCTATTAGAGAGGGGCTGCCTCTCTTAAGGTGGGCGTACACTGGTCAGTGGGGGTAGTTAGCCCCTCCCACCGACGACTCCAATGCCTAGCATCACCCATTACCCGCAAATATGGGCGACTTAAAACCGGATCATTGGAGCCCGACTCTTAACAGACTTAGTCTGCACCCAATGGGGTCTGCCAGAGGGTGAGGCATCTAAATTTGTACAGGTTGAGATGGTATGACATCCATCCCACCCTGCGCCAAATCCAAAGCAGCAGTCAAAACCTAAGTCGTACAAGCTAAAGTTGTCAACAAGTTCATGCCCAAGAGGAAGAGATGGGAGAAAATAAGAAGTAATCAAAAGAACGGAGAGAAAGTGCTGACTAATTTAGTTGGATCAACAGTTGGGCACCGAGGTCCAGTGGGAAAGTAGTTCCCTTTGTTCATTAGAGCCCAACTGCTAGTCCCTAAGTCCCCCATCCTCATCAAGGCTTCAGCATCTGGGGGGTCTTGTCTGACATGAAAGGGCTTTGACACCGTTGTCTTCGCTGCCGTTACCGGTTTCGTCGTCTTGGTAGGACGTGGTTGCTGGGTTGCTGGAGGTTTATAGGGCTTAGATGTTAAAGCCCTCTGCAGGAGAGAGTCCTGGTTGGACTTCCTTCACCTCTCAGCTGCCTGCTCCACGGCCTTAGGCTCAAACAGATTTCTCCCTAAGATGGAAGAATGTCTGAGCCTGCTTATCTCGGTGTTGGGGACTTTCTGGTGGAACCTCTCAGACAATGCATCTCGACGCTTCAAGATGGTGTTAGCCCACAAGTTCGAGACTTGGTGGGCTAGAAACTCGATGGTACGAGTGCCCGAGAGTAGAAATGTCTCCATGGCCTTCCTGTTACTTTCCTTGGACAAGTCCTCGGATCGTAGCAGGATGCCTAGAGACCCTAGCCAGATGTCCAGCCACGAAGTTGCCTGCATGGCAAACTTCGCTACCTTCTCCTGGCTGAGGATCTCTGTAGCCGAGAAAGCCACCTGCCGGGTGGAGTGTCTCTCAAGAGGGACTCCCTTGGTAAGCTCTTCCAAAGAATGGTGCAAAGGAAGAGCTAGACAAGTCTCCTCCATGATCTCAAAGTACCTCCTCTGATGGACACGAGGAGGCGGGAGGAGTTTGTTCCCGGCGCTGGACTGGCTGGAGGAGGCAAGCTCGGAGAGCTGGCCCTAGACCTCATCTCTGGCACTCTTAACCCCTTGGGATCAAGGCAAAGCCGCACTGGCCTTAGCGGGTTTCTGAGTACCAAAGACTCGGTCCAGGACCGTGTCCTTGCCCTCATGAGGAGGAATCTCTGGATCCGAGAACCCGTTGAGATTCCTCATAAGGGTCAGAACTTGCCAGAAAGCGTGTTCTGACTCCTGAAGCTCCCCTCCTGAAGGGCTGGCAGCGAAGTCTCCTGTCCCCGAAAACTCTTCTCGGGGGGACTCGTGGACGTTCTCCGAGGGCTTGGTTGGTTGGCTCTGGTCTAATCCTCGAGGACGTCTTCGGAACTGTCTTGGAGTCCTTCGACTCCCTCCTAGGAGGGATACAGGACTCCAGAAGTGATGGTGGGAGGACCTTCTCCATCCCTACCCGAGAGGACTTCTCTGTGCGAGGTGGGGTTTCCCTCATTGGTGCGATGGGTTAACGTCTGACCTCACGGGACTCCCCTGAGGAAGGGAAATCCTTGTCCGAAGGGGAGGGAGAGAAAGTCTGGGGGGGGAAGGGAGCCTTCCTCAAAGACTTCCGAGGAGTCAACTTTGCCCTTGGAGAAGTTACCACGTCCACTCCTCCTCTCTTCCTCTTCAGGGGAGACTGCCACTGCTTTGTGTCCCAGTTCAGAGAGAACAGGTTTGAAAGCCTGTACGACTGCTCTGACGAGGGACCCAAACCAGGGCTGTCGACTGACAGCTCAGAAACTCCCTCTGGAGGGAAGGGGATCGTTCTATCCCTAGGAGGAGTTACCAAAGCAGGGTCGGCTTGAAAAGAAGGCAAGTTCCTGGACCTATCTGGAGAAATCCCTCCCTCCGGCGAGCGCGCTGTTCTGCGCTTGCAGGGGAGGGGAAAGCGATGACGGTGACCTAGCCGTGCGTCGTCCCACAGCCTCGCGCGTGGGATCGCATTGGTGATCGCGCTGGTTGGTCGCGTTGGTGGTTGCACGATGGAATTCTGCCTAAATTGCGCTCAGGCGATTGCTCACGCGCACGCGTAGGCGAGGGCGCGCGGGCGAGCGTTGACGCGCAGGCGAGGGCGCGTGTTGACACACAAGCGAGGGCGAGCGTTGGCGCGTGGGCGATTGATGGCGCACAGGTGAGGGCGCGCGTAGGCGAACGATGGCGCACAGGTGAGGGCGCGCGTAGGCGAACGATGGCGCGCAGGTGAGGGCGCGCGTGGGCGAACTATGGCGCGCAGGGGCGCGTTCTGAAGATAGCGGTGAGCGTGCAGCAGGCTGAATAAGCACTCGCACGTGTGAAGGTGATTGTTCGTGCGGGCGTGGGCGCACAGGATCATGTTGAGCCCGTAAGGGCGACCATGGGCGCGCACGCAGGGGAAATATCCCTTGCGCGCGAGCGCGCATGAGGGGGCACATCTTGAACTGCAACAGGCGGGCGTGCAGGGCGCGCGATGGCGCGTAGGTGACGATGCTGGCGAGCGCCGACGAGCAGGGGAAGAGATTATCTTCCCCTTTGCGCCCAGATCCGAAGATCGTGGGCGTGCAGGAGAATGTTGACGCACAGGCGAGAGCTGGCGCGTAGGTGAGCACTGGCGCGTAGGCGAGCGCTGGCGCGCAGGCGAGCGCTGGCGCGCAGGCGAGCGCTGGCGCGCAGGCGATCATGGACGCGCATCAGGAAGAGGGTGCGCAGTGGCGCGCTGGCGGGTAGGAGAGCGTTGACGCACAGGTGAGCACTGACGCGCAGGTGAGCGCTGGCGCGCAGGTGAGCACTGACGCACAGGAGAGCGCTGGCGCACTCTAACTGGAACTGGAGCGCGCTGGCGCGTAGGAGATCGATGGCGCGCAGGGGATACCTGTCGTGTAAGGGACTTAGTCTCTAGGAGAGAAAGTCCCTTGTGCCCCGAAGGGACCGATGCCAGCTTGAAAACGGGATGCGTGGGCGCCCACAGCGCATCAGCGGCCAGGAACGGCGACGGCAGGTCAGCAGGTCTGGTGGGAGGAAGGTCGGTGCGTCCTTTGCAAGGATGACCTTCCACCGAAGGAGATCGCGAACGATCTGCAGAGAGGTCCAGGGATGTAGCTGGCAGGGTCGGTGATCGACGACGAGGTTCCTCTGCGGTGGACTGCGGGGATGAAGAGCCAAAGAGGCACCTCCTTACGCCCTTGTGGGGCGAGGGTAGGCCTCTACGGCGAAGAGGAAGGCGTGCTTTGCACCTTATACGCCCTCCGGGGGCCGTAGGATCAGCAAGCTGACCAGCAGTCCTCCGAAGAGTAGTCTCTGTTAGTGAACTCCCCCGAGGGGGAGAATCACCTGCAGGAGAGATTGTTGGACTTAGTTCCTCCCTCGAAGGATGTTCGGGGGGGGGGGGAGGGGGAACTAAGCCTTCAGCTACATCAGGAGCAGAGGTTTGACCTAACTCGCCAGAAGCCTCTGCCACAACAACGTCAACGATAGACAGGGGATCGACCTCTTGCTAAAGTCGGCGACTGTTTGACAGCTGCTCCTGACTTGATCATGTCAAACAGGGCTTCCTTGGAGGGCGAACCCTGAAGCCCCAAGGAAGCCCAAAGCTGTAACAAATCATGGTTAGAAACATCAACATGAAAATCAATATCCTCGCTATGGGAGGCAACTCCCTCCCAAACTGCGAGATCGGTCAACAGAACTGCGGCCTACGCTACCACTCGACAGTTTCTCGGAAGAAACCGATCGAGTGGGAGCTTCGGAGGAGGTTTGGGGCACGGAAGAAGAAGCCTTGGGTTTATCCCCCTTCAAAGAACTCTTCGAAGGAGAAACATCCCTTTTGGACTTCTTCCGGCGCCGGGAAAACCTCTCCCACTGGGAGGTAGACCACTTCCCACATACCTTATCTCTATCACACCGTTGGCCCCTACAGAAAGGACATAAGGAGTGAGGGTCCGTTTTGACCGCCGACATATAAGTCCCACAAGGGCGGTCAGGTAAACCGGGACACTTCCGCATCACAGAGGCCAACTTCACAAACACACTGTAGAAAAGAAAAAGCAAACAAAAGATCAGTCAAAAATGCTGTCAGTAAGGCGAGGGTGACAGCGGACACGTCCGTCTAGCACCAGAGCAGAGAGCAAAGTGAGCTCAGCACAGGTGTGTGTGAGGGGGGGTAGCAAGCAACCCTCCCTACCCCCCCCCCCCCCCCCCCGGTAACTAGCGGTGGGGTAGTAAACCCTCGTTAAAATTCTAATGGCTCGTCATTTCAGCTACGCCGAAATTAATTACTCATATTAAGTAGCGTGGTTTGTATTTCAGTTACGGAACAACTAAGCCTTCTACTACATCAGGTTGATCAGGTGCAGAGGTCTGAGATACCGCATCGGAAAACTCTGCCACCACAACGTCGACGATAGACAGAGGATCCACCTCTGCCAAAGTCGGCGATTGTTTGACAGCGTCCCCCAACCCGATCATGTCAAACAAGGCTTACTTGGAGGGCGAACCCTCAAGCCCCAAGGAAGACCAAAGCTGAAATAAATCATTAGTGCACAAATTAATATTCAAATCCTCCCCAAGGGGAAGAGGAGGAACTACCTCGCTATGGGAGGCAACTCCCTCTCCCGAACCCTGAGTTCGGGCAACAGAACTATGGCCTACGCTACCACTCGACAGTTTCTCAGAAGAAACCGATCGAGCGGGAGCTTCGGAGGAGGTTTGGACAACGGAAGAAGAGTCCTTGGAATTTTCTCCTTTCAAAGAAACCTTCAAAGGAGAAATATCCCGCTTGGACTTCTTCTTCCGTCGCCGAGAAAACCTCTCCCACTGGGAGGTAGACCACTCCCTACACTCACCACACTTATTAGTTCTATCACACCGTTGGCCCCTACAATAAGGACAAGGGGTGTGAGGGTCCGTATCAACCGCCTACATAAACATACCACAAGGGCGGTCGGGTAATCCAGGACCTTTTCGCATGATAGCAGAGGCCAACTTCAAACACACCTGTAAAAGGAAAAGCAAAAAGCATTAATGGCTATCAGAAAGGCGAGGGTGAAAGCGGACACGTCCAACTACCACCCGAGCTGAGAGCACAGAGAGCTCAAGCACAGGTGTGTGTGGGGGGGGTAGTAAACAACCCTCCCTACCCCCCCGCTAACTAGCGGTGGGGTAGTAAACCCTCGTTAAAATTCTAATGGCTCGTCATATCAGCTCCGCCGAAAGTAATAACCCCTATTAAATAGCGTGGTTTGTATGTCAGTTACGGAAAAAAACGGATTTTGAGCGAAGCGAAAAATCTATTTCTGGGTCAACCTGTGGCGGCCGGTGAAAAGGGTCCTTATACACTTTTCTGATATAAACCTTCCAATTATACCAGAGAAAGATAAAAGCATGGAATGCAGAGGTTACTACCCTCGCGCGAGCACCTTGTGGGTGTCGTGTATAAAGCAGAGGCGCGTGAAAACCATTATTCACAGGCTGTCTTCCATTTAGCTAATTCCTTCGTCAAAGGGATGGGCCGATACAGAGGCACCAGCTACGCTACCAGAGCCACGCCACCGACGCCCCGACGCGAGCGCCATCTGAACTACATCCTTCTCCTTTGGACTTGCTAGCGTGTTTGTAGAATTTTGTGCTCTCGGTGTTTTCACTTCGTGGATTTATTTCGTCATGACCGAAGCTCCAACTTCACCCATTCCAATGTTAAGTACCATAGTTTGTTTTGACAGCTTTTTGTAGTACCGGGCTATTGTCCTCTTCCCAGTACAGTGAACCCTCGTTTATCGCGGTAGATAGGTTCCAGTCGCGGCCGCGATAGGTGAAAATCCGCGAAGTAGTGACACCATATTTACCTATTTATTCAACATGTATATTCAGACTTTTAAAACCTTCCCTTGTACGTAGTTCTGTGAACAAACTACCCTTTAATGTACAGAACACTTAATGCATGTACTACAGTACCCTAAACTAAAACAGGCACAAATATTAAAGGTGATTTTATATCATGCATTTCCTAAACACGCTAAAAAGCACGATAAAAAATGGCAACCAATGTTTTGTTTACATTTATCTCTGATCATAATGAAGAAACAAACTGGAGGTAGAGCTTTGCTTATTACCCAGACATATTTCCCATACTTTTCCCTTAGAACTACATCACATCTTCCTACTTTAGAGATTATATATATATATATATATATTATATATATATATATATATATATATATATATATATATATATATATATATATATATATATATATATATATATATATATATATATATATATATATATGTGTGTGTGTGTGTGTATATATATATATTTATATGTATACACATATACATACCTACATATATACATAAATACATGCATACATATATATATATATATATTACTGTATATATATGGGTTATGGAAAAAATCCGCGAAGTGGTGAATCCGCGATGGTCGAACCGCGAAGTAGCGAGGGTTCACTGTATAGTCTGTTTTTATTTCGACCGGCTGGGCCCTCCGCGGTGTCGGCAGCCATTGTTGTTTTGCTTTGTCTCGCTGGGAATTCATGTTAGTCTTGTCCATTTGGTACTCTGTCAGTTAGGTTCTTGGTTAAGTTACTGGCCTTGTGCCTTGTTGAACCATTATTATTATTATTATTATTATTATTATTATTATTTCCCATGGTACTTTTTGCTAGCAAGTCCAGTCTGCGAACAAGAATAACGTTCTGGCCTTATTATAGTTTAGTACCCGCCCTGCGAGGCGTTCGTCAGTGGACTATATCCTTTTAAATTTGGTTATAGCAGACGTTATTCTTCGTTCGTAGTCTTGTATTTGACGTTACAATTTTATTGTTACAGTATACTTATATCATATTATTGTGTGCTTATTAGGTTCTTATAGTGTAACCACGAGAGCGAGAGATTGGAGTTCCCGTTTTCTGTAGCCAGTCACGAGTTACCCTTTCTCTCGTTTTCTTTCTTAACCTCGGGTATGAGAAGTGGATTTCCCGTTTTCCGTTTTGTACGTTCGAGTTCTCCCTCCCCCCTCTCCCTCTACGGGTATATGATACCTTACGAGTTATTTAGTTTGTGGTTACTATTGAGATAGATAGCGTTATTTAATAGGTCCCGTTACTGTGTGAGTTATTGTTTTGGGAGGTCATTAAGACCCCCCCGCCCCCTGTTCCCCTCGTAGTTCCGTCCTCTCCCCGTTACGGCTTGGGAGTAGGATCTGAACATTCATCCACTCCGCCTTGAGTTCTACTCCGCCATGAGGGATACTCAATGAGTTTGGAACTATTGTTATATATTGTTTAGATACAACCCTCTGGAAGGGCATAAATATATTGTTTAGATACAACCCTCTGGAAGGGCCTCATCCTCCGGTGGCCCTTACACCGGTCTCCGGCCACGGCCATATCCACACAAATATTCATTATCAATCACAATTGAATTATTCAGGACCTTTCACCGACCTCCGGCTTCACCGGAGATCACCAATACGCTTAACTATAATATTAGCCTTAGCCTTTAGCTACTGCTTGTGTTTTATAATTTATTCATTACGGGCTTGTCACTGGATCCCCGACCCTCAGAGGTTCGGCAGATTTCATTAGATTATTTATTCTTATTTTAATATTTATAGTGATACGGACCCATTTCCATTACTCCGGCACACTCCGGCGCAGGAAACTTTTATATTTAACGTATTTTAATATGGAGCTCCGGCTCTCAATCACTGAATTCCCCTAAGCACACATATTTCATTATATCTAGGCTCTGTTAGTAGATCTTAATCCCTTACCAGAGTCTCAAGGAACATCCAGACTTATGTCTCCTTTCTTTTCCAGAAGGTCCGTTGTGCTGCCCAAGGCTGCCCCGCCTCGTTCAATGACCCCGTTGGACATGACCTCTGTCGTTCACATGCACATTGCACCATCTCCTTTATTCGGGAGCCGGGACAAGCCCCATATATGGTTTGGTTTCCGGAATCGTGCACACTCTGTTACGAGTTGTCCTCAATACTCCTGAACGATGATGTAAGTGGGTTTTCGTTTTATTCCTTGTTTATCTTTTGCAGACATTAATTTGTCCCTTAATTATATATACATGGTATATTTCGGAGGACGATCCTTCTCCTTCATCACTAATCACCTCAACTCTTTCAGGCCGATGATGAGTCTCTTCGGTCAGCAAGGGCTGCTCTTCGTCCTTGGGTGTCGGGCTTCGGCAGGAATGCCCCGTCTGGCGCACCCTATCTCCTCGATGGAGACATGGCCTCCCGTCTCTTCCCAGGCTCGACAACTGCAGCAGTCACTCCGGAAGTTGCTGCCCCTTTAATTGAAGAAGTCAGAGCAACCATTTCCGCGGAAGATGAACCCCTTTTACCGTTGGACGTGGCAGATCTAGAACTAGACATGGAACCCATGGACGAGCAGGTAAGTGGTGCCGAGTAGGTGGAAACCTTTTTCTCTCCTACTCCTTCTTCTACCTCTTCCTTTCTCGGCTTTGATAAGCCTAAGACTTCTCCTCGGGATCCCTCTGTCCCCGTACGACCCAAGGTGAAGCCACTACGTACTTATAAGTCTTCAGCTTTGCCAGTATCGACGTCACCGGTCCCCGGACCCTCGGCTGCTCCTGATGTTCCTATTGCTCCCCATAAAACCGTGACTTCTAAGAAGTCCAAGTCTATCAAGTCCAAGACACCACCAACGGGTGGCTCTCAGGTACCCTCCTTCCCCGTCGACCTGATCAGGGATATAGTCAAGGAGCAAATTCAACAACAGTCTGGGGCTATGACAGAGCTTAAAGATATGGTGGCTACTCTGATCCGCTCCGGAACTCAGATTCCGCCTCCTTCAGCCCCAGACGCATCGAAGCTACCTCCCTTCGATAAAAACAATCCTTGGAGGTTTGCCTTGCATGCCCCATACTTAGATGGTTCCCTAACTCTAGAGGGCATAGGCACCCGCCCTCTAGAGGACCTAGAATTCTACCCCCCGGGGCTTCTCCAATTTGCCTCACTAACCGATCTCCTATTAAAAGCCAAACTCAAAGACATCAATCGAGTTTGGAGAAAGAGAGCTACAATACCTTTGAGAGACAAGATCTCGAAGATCCCCTCTGTCTTAAAAATGAGACTACGACCATGGTCCGAACGGAGGAACCTCTCCAAATCGGTTCCTCTACAGTTCCCCCCTCCACAAGTGACAATTCATATCGATGTGTCTCTGAGTGGATGGGGGGGTTACTCCCAGCATCAGATGTTTCAGGGCTCTTGGTCACCCGCCATGAAACAGTTCCATATCAATGTTCTCGAAGCCATGGCAGTGTTCTTGACCCTGAAGAGAATCTCTCCTCCGAGGTCGACCCACATCAGAGTGGTCTCAGACAGCACAGCAGTAGTACACTGCATCAACAGAGGAGGATCCAAGTCACCCAACCTGAATCAGATCCTGGTCACTATCTTCGCCTTGGCAGCCGACAAAAACTGGTTCCTGTCAGCAACTCACCTAGCAGGAGTCCAGAATGTGATAGCGGACTCACTATCCAGGACAAAACCACTGGAATCAGAATGGTCCCTAGACATAAATTCCTTCCGGTGGATACTCAGGCTGGTCCCAGGTCTCCAGGTAGATCTATTCGCGACCCAACTCAATCACAAACTCCCCTGTTATGTGACCCCGAACCTGGACCCTCAGGCTTATGCCATGGACGTATTAACCCTGGACTGGAACCATTGGAAGAATATCTACTTATTCCCTCCAGTGAATCTTCTACTGAAAGTCTTACACAAACTACGCTCCTTCCAAGGGGCAGTGGCTTTAGTAGCACCTCACTGGCCAAAGAGCAGTTGGTTTCCTCTCCTCCTCGAGTTGAAACTCCGTCCCTTCCGGATCCCATCCCCCAAACTGACCCAAGCAGTCCAAACTCGGACTGTGTCAGATTCCTCAAGGATAGCCAAAACCCTAACTCTGTGGATTTCATGAAGTTTGCGGCTCGTAAGGATGCGAACATCGACCCGGATAATGTCCTCTTTATAGAATCAGACAAAAGGGACTCTACGATTTGCCAATATGATTCGGCAGTTAAGAAACTAGCAGATTTCTTAAAGAATTCAGACCATACTGTTATGACGCCTAATTTAGCCATCTCCTTCTTTAGGTCCATATTTGACAAAGGCCTAGCAGCTAGCACTATAACCACCATTAAGTCAGCTTTGAAGAAGGTCTTCCTGGTTGGGTTTAACATTAACCTGGCGGATTCTTATTTCTCATCTATTCCAAAAGCATGTGATAGGCTTCGACCTTCGGTTCGCCCACAAAAGGTCTCTTGGTCTCTGAATGATGTCCTCAAACTTGCCTCAGACACGGACAACGAATCCTGCTCCTATATCGCTCTTCTTAGGAAGACTTTATTTCTTACAGCTTTGGCCTCGGGTGCTAGAATCTCAGAACTAGCAGCTCTCTCACGAAACTCGGAAAACATAGATTTCCTCCCTTCAGGTGAAGTACTTCTTTCTCCAGACAGAGCTTTCCTAGCTAAAAATGAGGACCCCCAAAATAGGTGGTCCCCTTGGAAGATTATTCCTCTTCTCCAAGATACTTCTCTATGTCCAGTCACTACTCTCAGGGCCTTTTTAGCTAGAACTGCCACCCGCTCGTCTGGCCCCTTGTTTATCAGAGAAAAAGGAGGTACTATTTCCATTCAAGGTATTAGGCAACAGATCCTATACTTCATTAAACAAGCTAATCCGGGATCATTTCCCCATGCTCATGATATCCGGTCAGTAGCTACCTCCATCAATTATTTCCAAAATATGGATTTTGATGACCTTAAAAAGTACACGGGTTAGAAATCTCCTATGGTCTTCAAACGCCACTATCTAAAGAACTTACAGGCCCTTAAATACCCAACGGTTGCAGCTGGGAGCCTTATCTCTCCCCAGTGATCTCTTGTTCTTCCTTTCATCCATCTCTTTTCTTCTCCCTCCTACCCGCCACTCGCACCACGACGCCGTTTCCTTGGTGGTTTGTTAGCCCTAAGTTTATTACATGTTTAGTTAATATGGTTGTAACTATTATTGTGTTTACCGTAACTTTAGTGTTGGGTTATTCTTAGCCATGTCAGTTTTGTTGCATTTTGTGCTCTGATACTCGGAGGCTTCCTTGTTATCATGTTTGTTTAGCCTTACGCTCACTATGTCCTGTGGCTACTTTATGATTTATGCTTACTTACCTTAATATAATATATGGTTTTCCTTACATGGTGTTTTTTCTCTCCCTGCATTAGGTTACTAGTTATTATTGGGCTTGGAAGGCATTCTCTGGTACATTTTCACCGGCCGCCACAGGTCGACCCAGAAAAGGGATTTTGACGAAGGAAAAATCTATTTCTGGGGAGAGACCTGTGGCGCCCGGTGAAACCCTTCCCTATTATTTTGTACGATCCCACCCTTTCCTTTCCAAGCCATCATGTCCAATACAGAAGGATGTTGTTCAGATGGCGCTCGCGTCGGGGCGTCGGTGGCGTGGCTCTGGTAGCGTAGCTGGTGCCTCTGTATCGGCCCATCCCTTTGACGAAGGAATAAGCTAAATGGAAGACAGCCTGTGAATAGTGGTTTTCACGTGCCTCTGCTTTATACACGACACCCACAAGGTGCTCGCGCGAGGGTAGTAACCTCTGCATTCCATGCTTTTATCTTTCTCTTGTATAATTGGAAGGTTTATATCAGAAAAGTGTATAAGAAGGACCCTTTTCACCGGGCGCCACAGGTCTCTCCCCAGAAATAGATTTTTCCTTCGTCAAAATCCCTTTTTTGGGTGAGATAGCAATGTCGTCCTGATGGACCCGCCCTTGTTCTCTATTCGGCCTTGACAGGCCCCTCCCAATCTTATTATATCATGGAGGCTGGCATAAACGCCGAAAGGAATGAGAATGGCGCGCTACGGCGGCGTCAATCAAGATGGCGGGCAACATGGCGACCGGATATTGACGTCGCCGAGTACCATAACAGTAACGGAGGAGGAAAACTTTGTAACGGAGGAGGAAAACTTTGTAACGGCTCCTCCCATAACTTGCCACTCTTCCCCCTCGAAGCGTAAACGCTATGTGGAGTGCAGATAGCTATGTGGCGTGTCAAGCATACGTCCCCTGTTATTATACGATATCCTAAAGGGAAACCTTATGGGTACTCGCACCAGAAGTTAGAATTCTGTGAAAACTTTAGTTTAATTCTCTGGGAATATCTACTGTAGTCATATATACAGTACACTTAGGAAGCTACTGAAAGAACCCTCCATCAGGACGACATGGCTATCTCACCCAAAAATGACAAATTCAAAGATAATTTGTATTTTTCCTAACCATACAAACCTTAGCTATTTACATTGGGTTTACCTTTTAGCGCAGCTGAAATGGCGAGCCATTAGAATTTAACGAGGGTGTATTACCCCCGCGCTAGTTAGCGGGGGGGTAGGGGAGTGATAGCTAGCTACCCCTCCCCCCCCTCACACACAGGTGAATGCTCACTTTCACTTAGAGGTAGGACTTGTCTTGGGGGACAGGGCTGGCGGGCAAATATGTGTAAATAGCTAAGGTTTGTATGGTTAGGAAAAATACAAATTATCTTCGAATTTGTCATTTGTTCCGTAACCAAAATACAAACCACGCTATTTACATTGGGTGACTTACCCCTTAGGTAGGGTGGAAAGTCCCCAGCAATACTGGCTTTGGCTTTACCCGGGGACTCAGAATCCGAGTGAGTCGCACTCGAGAAAAGGAGTCCCTGCACCTCACAAGTTCCTTGCTCCGCAAGGAACCGTGTGGCCTACAAAAGCTTGTGTGTGAAGGAAGAAGTGTGACCCGTCCTAGGCAGTTGACCTGGAGTTCCAGAAGGAACTCTGGGTTAGGACGTTCCCAATACCACCTCGTCAGGGTATGGGGGACGCGACAGTATTGACTCAATACTCGGAACACAAGGAAGCATGGTTTACCTGCAGAGGTTCGAGGTCAGCTATGCAGAGACCAGGATGCTGCTTCCCAGTAGAGGGGATGATGAAGAAAGAAATAAGGGCCAGACATACTTCTTTCGTTCAGGCAGACTAAAACCTGATAACAATGCCCTCAACCTTCTGCTACCTGTCCAAAAAGGAGCCTGAGGTTAGACCAGCTGTTGTGTAGCCACCACAGAGCGATAGAAAACGTATCGAAACTCCTGTGGGTCACGCCCTGCAGGAAGCGGGCTGCGAAGGTCATTAGACGCTTCCAGACTCCAGCTTGTAGCACCTGCATCACAGAGTAGTATTACTCGAAGGCGAGGGACGTTGCGATGTATCCAACATCGTGCTGTAGGGCGACGTGACGGGGGAGGGTCTGGAGACAGGTAGAGATGAATGTCCTTGAGTCCGAGCTGAAGAGGTATACTGGTGACTCTCCCCCGTGTCCTCCTTGTGCTCCCAAATCGGCTGCAACTGAGGACAAACTGCAGCTGTTCCCAAAGCTAACCTCTCGATTCCTTTACTGGCAAGAAAGAGAAGGTTTTGGGACATCAGATACAGAATGGAGACTCGAAATATTGAAGGAATTGGACCGAAGGGCCGGGACCCCAAGATTCTGAGTCTAGCCAACAACTCAGGAGCGAACCTGAATGTTGACTTCCCCTCTTCCTTAGAAAGGGCGGAGTCGTACGAGACCAAGAAGATTGCTTACACACTGGCCGCGGCCAGAGTGAGCAGGAGACCCAAGACAGAATACAATCCGAGGCCTGTCGTAAAGGGTCTTGAGAAGATCTCTTAAGGGACTAAAAAGTCCGAGCCATGCTCCAAGTTGGAGGTCTCATTCCGACTAGGGCAGGGACGATCGTAGCTTCGCATGAGCGAGGAAAGATCCAGCGGGCAGTAAAAAGTTATTCCTTTAAGCCTGAAGGTCAGGGAAAGGCTGAGCGACAGGCTTCATTGCCGAGAGCGGAAAGGAGTTTCCTCCCGCCGAACGGCAATAAGACCGTTATTGCTGGAGAAGAGGCCTCAAGGGAAGAGGTATATCTCCCACGGCACCAACCACCGAAGACACTTCACTTCACCTGGAAGACCCCTGCGGATGACTATCGCAGATGACGCGACCTCCGTCCCGCGACTGTAACGGGTTGTCTCTTCTTGAGGAGGAGGCGTAGGGTCTCCAGGCATGAAGCTGAAGCGACGCCCCGGTTCGTGAAAGATGGTGCAGTGTGGTTGTTTGAGTAGTCTGTGCTGTGGGAGAACCTCTCCCGGGAGTTCCGTCAGGGGAAGCAGAGGGTCCAGAAACCGTTCTGCGCATAGTCCCAGTGGAGCTCTCAGGGCCACTGAAAGGTTGACAGACAACCTGGTCTTGTTGAGACCCATTCTCCACAGACAAAAAGGAGGGAAGACGCAGGCGTCAAAGTTGTCCCACCATCACCGGAATGCATCTTGCCAGAGCCTCGGGGTCTGAGACTGGGGGGAAGAACAGCGGAAGCTTGAGGTTCCAAGCTGTCGCGATCAGGTTCCCCAGACCAGGACTTGCTGGTTACTCAAGGCCAAAGACCCCCAGGTACACTCTCTCTACGAGGCTCTGCTCGGATAGTCGGAGAGAACATTCCTCTGCCCGGAATGAGAGAGCCGATGGTGGTATTGAGAGTATCTCAATCATCTCGGTATCTCTACTGCAAGATGTGAAGGTGTGAAAATGCGTCCCCTGCTGGTTAGAACACGCCAGAATCATGAAGTCGACACGCACGGAGCGACTCGGCAGGAGCTGTAGGATCTGTAGAGGGGCCAGACTACGGCCCCTAAGCCTGCCTGAGTGATGGAGAGGTATCATTCAGGTCCTGGCCATAGGCGTGGACCGGAACATGCCCCCCCCCCCCCTTTTTCTTTGACGAGTCCGAGAACAGCACCAAGAATGTGGGGAAAGGACAAGAATATCCACTCCCATCAAGAGGTTCCATAGGTCAACACCCATTGCAGGTCTAATGGTTCCGCTGGTCCCATAGGGGCCAGGAAGTCCGGTTAATCGTTGCCTGAAACCACCGGAACTTGGACCGCCCCACATGGAACTTATCCTGAGGCGACCGTTCGGAACTATAGACGGGTCAATGAGGAGAGGAGAACTAGGAAACGTTCCAAGGTAGGGCTGAAAGCTCTGCTTGACTGATAACAGGTACTGCGACTCTCCTCAGTCTTGCCACAGTCAACTGAAGGGAAGGCTTGGAGGAGGTGGCAACAGAATCTGGCATCCCCAGGTGGTCACCCATCCAAGTACCGACCAGAACCGACTTTGCTTAACCTCGCTGGACGGACGAGAAGCGGGGTTTCCAACGTGGTAAGACAGTTGACTCAATATCATGGCCAGATACTCCAGATGTTGAGGCAGAAGAAGAGAAGGCTCCTAGCAAAATACCATGAACCCACACTCATGGTAAGCATCCGGAAGCTTGTCCTGGCGCTGAAGAAGGTCGAACCTGAGCCTACCGGAGTTGACCAGCCCTGAGCGGCCATGAGGAAAGCAGGGAGAGTTCTCTGGGGAAAAAAACCTGCGATGCCACGGCGGGATCGCCACACTGCATCATAAGCAGGAATACCTGCAGTCTAGGCTGAATTCCACGAGCTCCCTGGAAGATGGATGGAATGGAAACTGAAAGTACCCATCCTTCCGATCCAGGGTTTAAGGAGTCCTGTCGCCTCGTTACCAGTCTGATCGATTCTGCTGTTCTACGCTGGACGAAGTTTGTTCGACAAACTTGATCAGGGCTGAGAGGTCGACTACGGAACTCCCTCTCAGATACTTCCTTACAAGAAAGGATCGACTGAAGAAGCCGGGGGTGATGCCGTCGATGATCCTATGGAGGACCTTCTCCTAAGGTATGGATCATTCTGCCCAAACGGGCAACTCTTGCCGACCCTATGACATAGAGGTTCAGAGACACTGAATTCGCTGACAGAGACGGCAGGCGCGATATCCTTGGCTGATCACAGAGATCGTGCGGGAATGGGCATCGGGAAGCTGTCACCCGGATGAGTAACCTTAAGCATCCTCCCAGCGTGAAACCTGCAAGGGGGGGGTGCCAATCCTAGAATGAAAGAATGAATGATTTTAAAGTTTTCAGGCATCCTGACATCTAAGGTCATTGACGCCGGAAACATTTAATTTATGTATACAAAAATAAAAAATTAAATAAAATAAAAAATTAAAGAGTATTCAATCAAAATCATAAAAATTGAATGTCATAAAAGTTAAATATTTTCCAGAAGACCTGCTTCTGAAATAAATATAAAAATGCCACTTGCATGGCAGGACACATCATTTCCAAGAATCTTGGCAAGGATGAACCTGCCACCCTCACCTCGAGCCTCAAACAAATATCTATTCCGCAAGTTGTTATAATTGGGGCATTCGGACAACAAATGCCTTACTGTTAGAGGTACTAAACAGTCGTCACAATATGGTTGGTGTTGGCCCTTCAGCAGAAACTCGTGTGACCAATACGGAGACGACAAAGAGACGTCTCCCATTTTCGGGGGCATCATATTATACCTCCAAGGAAATATGTCATTTGTTATCTCTCGCATTTTATTCCCATCTAGGCTATCCCATTGCTGTTGCCATTTATTGCAAACCAATTTCTTGATGTCAGGTAAGAAATCATTACAGGGAATGGGATACCTTCTTGGCAGCAACTCGGATGCAGCCTTCTTAGCCAGTGAATCTGCCTTCTCATTCCCGGATACACCTACATGTGCTGGAACCCCAACAACATTGAACTGTTATACCTCTCCGTCCAATAATGAAAAGCCATTCTAAAATCTTTAAAACTAGAGGGTTATTAGAATTAAAAACTTCCATAGCTTGAAGGACACTCCTTGCATCACTAAAAATTGTAAAATTACCCTCCTTCTCCAACGCTATTTTCTCAAAAGTGTTTAATATGCCATACAGTTCGGCAGTAAATATGGAAGCGGTCAGAGGAAGTGCACCTCTACAATTAAAACCATTACTATGTACTCCAAATCCAACGCCAGCATCAGATTTGGAGCCATCAGTATAGATAAAAGTTGATCCTCTATGTTCTTTAACATGTTCATTAAAAAGAGACCTGGCTTCTAGGTCTGACATATTCTTCTTATCTCCAGTAAAATATTTACAAAAAGATATCTCTGGTAACTTCCATGGAGGCATTGATGATACCTTGAATGGAAGTACCTTATTTCTAATTATATCCAGACTATTTAATAATCGTTTCACCCGAAAGCCATAAGGTTGAGGAGATTTTGCGTGCAACTCAAAGTATGATGCGTGTCTTACAAGGATTGCTGTCTGAAAGGCTAGAGAGTTAGGGAGTCTTTGCAATCTAAACCAATACCGAAGAATGGAAGACATTCGGTAAAGGTCTAGAGGTAACTCTCCAGCATCAACAAGGAGATTTGGGATAGGCGACGTTTTAAAAGCTCCAGTAGACAATCTAATACCTGCATGATGTATCGAGTCTAATATTTTTAGCCGGCTTGGGGTGGCTGAAGAATATACCTCACAACCATAACTAATTTTGGAAAAAATCAAGGCCTTGTATAATTTTAAAATAGTATTGCGGTCTGCCCCCCATGATGTATGGGACAATACTTTTAAGATATTCAGAGCTTCAACACATTTAGCTTTTAACGGTTTTAAGTGAGAAACCCATGTAAGCCCTACAATCAAATATCAAACCTAAAAATTTAGCTTCTCTTGCACATGGTATCCGTTGACCTTTAATGTATATATCCAGGTCTGGATGTACTCCCCGGATACGACAAAAATGGACAATGGTAGTTTTACTTGTCGAGAACCTAAATCCATTCATGTCAGCCCACTGGATAATTTTATCAATAGCGAGTTGGATTTTTTCTCTCAACCATTGCCATTCTAGTGCCAGCAAATGATACTGAGAGATCATCCACAAATAATGTTGAGAGAACATCCTGGGAATGGCTGAGGATATCCCATTAATTGCTAGTGCAAAAAGGGTTACACTCAGCACACTACCCTGAGGAACTCCTTCTTCCTGGCACTTACTCTCTGATAGAGTATCCCCAACTCTCACTTGAAAAACTCTACGTGAAAGAAATGCCTGAATAAATAGTGGCAGCTCTCCTCTCAATCCGATTTCATGAATGGTTTTAAGTATACCATATCTCCATGTGGTATCATATGCCTTTTCAAGGTCAAAAAATACTGTAACATGGTGCTTTTTGGAAGCAAACGCTTCACAAATAGAAGACTCAAGTCGTATCAACACATCAGTCGTTGAGTGCATTTTTCGGAATCCACATTGAATCGATGATAAAATACCTTTCTTTTCAAGGTACCACATCATCCTTGCATTGACCATCTTCTCCATGATTTTACATAAACAAGATGTCAATGCAATAGGACGATAGTTTGCTGCTAAAAACTTGTCTTTACCGGGTTTTAAAAATGATATTTTAATTATAAAATAAATTTTTGAATATACTTACCCGGTGAATATATAATAGCTGCTGCTCCAGCGGCTCGACAGAAAAACACACAAAAACTCGCGAGCGATCGCTATGAAGGTTGCGGGTGTGCCCACCAGCGCCAACTATCGGCCAGATACCGCACATGCATGTAAACAAGCCTCAATTCTTCTCGTCCCGCTGCGTCTCTATTGGGGAGGAAGGGAGGGCCTTTAATTTATATATTCACCGGGTAAGTATATTCAAAAATTTATTTTATAATTAAAATATCATTTTTAAATATGTAACTTAGCCGGTGAATATATAATAGCTGATTCACACCCAAGGCGGTGGGTAGAGACCAGAGTTAATTAAGTTTACAGCGTATATGCTTAGAGTTTTTGACAGTTATAAATATAACAAAACCCAAATATATAGGTACCTGGTAAGGAAGTTGACTTAGACGATTACTCTGCCTTGTAAGTCTGTCTTCCTTACGAAGCCCAGCGATCCTCTTAGGAGGCTGAAAGACTCCCAGGAGCTGAAGTATCAAGGGCTGCAACCCATACAAACAGGACCTCATCAAACCCCTAATCTGGGCGCTCTCAAGAAATGACTTTGACCACCCGCCAAATCAACCAGGATGCGAAAGGCTTCTTAGCCTTCTGTACAACCCAAAAAACAATATTAAAAACATTTCAAGAGACAGATTAAAAAGGATATTGGAATTAGGGAGGTGTAGTGGTAGAACCCTCACCCACTACTGCACTCGCTGCAACGAATGGACCCAGTGTGTAGCAGTCCTCGTAAAGAGTCTGGACATCTTTTAAGTAAAATGACGCGAACACTGACTTGCTTCTCCAAAAAGTCGCGTCCATGATACTTTGCAGAGATCTATTTTGCTTGAAGGCCACGGAGGTTGCTATAGCTCTAACTTCGTGCGTCTTAACCTTAAGCAAACATCGGTCTTTCTCATTCAAGTGAGAATGAGCTTCGCGTATTAAAAATCTGATAAAATATGACAAAGCATTCTTTGACATAGGCAATGATGGTTTCTTAACTGAGCACCATAATGCCTCAGATTTACCTCGTAATGACTTAGTACGAGCTAAATAGAACTTAAGAGCTCTAACAGGACATAATACTCTTTCCAGTTCGTTGCCTACGATCTCTGATAAGCAAGGAATATCAAAAGATTTAGGCCAAGGACGAGAAAGCAGTTCATTTTTGGCCAGGAAACCAGGTTGAAGTGAACAAGTGACTTTTTCTGTAGAAAAGTCGATGTTCTTACTGAAGGCATGAAGTTCACTGACTCTTTTAGCCAAAGCCAAGCACACTAGGAAAAGTGTCTTGAGGGTGAGATCCTTCAGGGAGGCTGAATGTAATGGCTCAAACCTGTCTGACATGAGGAACCTTAGGACCACGTCTAAGTTCCATCCAGGAGTTGCCAAACGACGTTCCTTAGAGGTCTCGAAAGACTTAAGGAGATCTTGGAGATCTTTATTGTTGGAAAGATCTAAGCCTCTATGCCGAAAGACCGAAGCCAACATGCTCCTGTAGCCCTTGATCGTGGGAGCTGAAAGGGAGCGAACCTTTCTCAGATGTAAAAGAAAATCAGCGATTTGGGCTACAGAGGTACTGGACGAGGACACAGATGCTGACTTGCACCAGTCTCGAAAGACTTCCCACTTCGACTGGTATACTCTAATGGTAGAAGCTCTCCTCGCTCTTGCAATCGCACTGGCTGCCTCCTTCGAAAAGCCTCGAGCTCTTGAGAGTCTTTCGATAGTCTGAAGGCAGTCAGACGAAGAGCGGGGAGGTTTTGGTGTACATTCTTTACGTGGGGCTGACGTAACAGATCTACCCTTAGAGGAAGACTTCTTGGAAAGTCTACCAGCCATCGAAGTACCTCGGTGAACCACTCTCTCGCGGGCCAGAGGGGAGCAACCAACGTCAACCTTGTCCCTTCGTGAGAGGCGAACTTCTGCAGTACCTTGTTGACAATCTTGAATGGTGGGAATGCATATAAGTCCAGATGAGACCAATCTAGGAGAAATGCGTCTATGTGTATTGCTGCTGGGTCTGGGACTGGAGAGCATAGATTGGAAGTCTCTTGGTCATCGAGGTGGCAAAGAGGTCTATGGTGGGTTGACCCCAAGTCGCCCAAAGACTCTTGCACACGTCCTTGTGGAGGGTCCATTCCGTAGGAATTACCTGACCCCTCCGACTGAGACAGTCTGCTAAGACGTTCAAGTCGCCCTGGATAAACCTCGTTAACAGGGAGATGCCTCGATCTCTTGACCAAATGAGCAGGTCCCTTGCGATCTCGTACAGCGTGAGGGAGTGGGTGCCTCCTTGCTTAGAGATGTACGCCAAGGCTGTGGTATTGTCGGAGTTGATCTCTACCACTTTGTTTCGAAGGAGACTCTCGAATTTCATCAAGGCCAAGTGGACTGCCAAAAGCTCCTTGCCGTTGATGTGCATGCTCCTCTGACTTGAGGTCCACAGACCTGAGCATTCCCGACCGTCCAGGGTCGCACCCCAACCCAAATCCGACGCGTCTGAGAATAGTACGTGGTTTGGGTTCTGAACTGCTAGGGAAAGTCCCTCTCTCAGACTGATATTGTCGTTCCACCAATTCAGGCATGCCTTTACTGGTTCGGAGACCGGGATTGAGACAGTCTGTAACGTCTTGTCCTTCTTCCAGTGAAAGGCTAGATGAAACTGGAGAGGTCGAAGGTGTAGTCTTCCTAGCGAGACAAACTGCTCCAGGGATGATAGAGTTCCTACTAGACTCATCCAATTCCTGACTGAGCACCGTTCTCTCTTCAACATTAGTTGGACTTTGAGCAGGGCTTGCTCTATTCGGGTGGCAGACGGAAAAGCCCGAAAAACTGGACTGCGAATCTCCATCCCTAAATACAGTATAGTTTGGGATGGAATCAGCTGGGACTTTTCTAGGTTGACCAAAAGTCCCAATTCCTTGGTCAGATCCAATGTCCAATGAAGATCCTGCAGACAGCGATGACTGGACGAGGCTCTGAAAAGCCAGTCGTCCAAGTACAGGGAGGCTCGGATTCCCGATAAATGGAGGAATTTTGCTACATTCCTCATAAGCCTCGTAAACACGAGAGGAGCAGGACTTAGGCCAAAGCACAGGGCCCGAAACTGGTATACCACATTCTTGAAAACAAACCTCAGAAACGGTTGGGAATCTGGGTGTATAGGGATGTGGAAGTACGCGTCTCGTAGGTCGAGAGAGACCATCCAGTCTCCCTTTCTGACCGGTGCTAAGACTGATTTCGTGGTCTCCATAGTGAACTTTGTTTTCGTAACAAAGACGTTGAGCGCACTGACGTCTAGCACCGGTCTCCAATCTCCTGTCTTCTTCGGGACTAGGAAGAGACGGTTGTAAAACCCCGGTGATTGAAGGTCCGAGACTTTCACCACCGCTCCCTTCTCTAGCAACAGAGACACTTCTAGGTTTAGGGCTTGTCTCTTTGACTCCTCTCGGTACCTGGGAGAGAGGTCGATGGGGGATGTCGCTAGAGGAGGTTTGCGTACAAATGGAATTTTGTACCCCTCTCTGAGCAACCGAACACTGTTGGTCTGCGCCCCTCTTCTCCCAGGCCTGCCAGAAGCTCTTCAATCTGGCTCCTACTGCTGTCTGAGGCTGTGGGCAGTCAGACTCTGCCACGTGAGGACTTGGCTCCTCTCTTCTTTCCTCTCTTTCCCTCGGCACGAGTACTTCCCCTGCTGGGAGCTCTGCCACGAAAGGGCGGGATAAATCTGGACGCCGGAGTGTCGATCCTGGGTCTAGCAGAAAAGGATGTAGAAGGAGTCCCCTTGCGAGCAGAGGACGCCATCAAGTCATGGGTGTCCTTCTGCACAAGCGAAGAAGCTATGTCCTTAACCAATTGTTGCGGAAACAAAAACTTTGATAAGGGAGCAAAGAGCAGTTCTGATCTCTGACAGGGAGTAACTCCTGCCGAAAGAAAAGAGCAAAGGGACTCTCGCTTCTTTAAGACTCCCGACGTAAAAGAGGAGGCGAGCTCATTGGAACCATGGCGGATGGCTTTATCCATACAGGACATTATCAGTAAGGAGACATCTCTATCAGCCGATGAGATTTTCCTACTTAAAGCTCCCAAAGACCAGTCAAGGAAGTTGAAAACTTCAAAGGCTCTGTATACGCCTTTCAGCAGATGGTCAAGGTCCGAGGAGGACCAACTAATCTTCGAGCGTCTCATGGCTAGGCGGCGGGGAGAGTCTACGAGGCTTGAGAAGTCACCCTGGGCAGAGGCAGGGACTCCCAAGCCGAGAACTTCTCCCGTGGCATACCAGACGCTCGATCTAGACGAGAGCTTTGACGGAGGGAAGGCAAAGGCCGTCTTCCCCAAACTCCTCCTGGTATCCAACCAGTCGCCTAAAAGTCGTAAAGCTCTCTTGGAAGAGCGAGAGAGCACTAGCTTTGTAAAGGCTGGCATGTTAGCAGGTAAGCCTAGAGCAAACTCAGACGGTGGCGAACGAGGAGCAACAGTGACAAAGTGATCGGGGAAAAGCTCCTTGAAAATTAACATGACTTTCTTAAAGTCCATTGATGGAGGAACCGTTCTAGGTTCGTCTAGATCCGAAGGATGATCATCATGATGAGGGTCAGCAACGTCCTCATCTGAAGGATCCTCATCCGACAACTGCTGAGTAACAAGCAAAGGGGTTGGCAATGCTTAACACGCAGAGTCCACATGCACTGGTGCATTAGTAGCAGTCCAGGATGCTACGTCATGTAACTGCTTAACAGCCTGACTGTCAACAACAACAGGAGCGGGAGGACGCTCGACGTCAACTCGAGACTGTTTTGACTGCCTAGACTGAGCAGTCAAAACAACTCTAGACTGCGGTGGTTGACGCTCAGCGTCAAAACAAGTCAACTCCGCTGGTTGGCGAACGTCCTGAACGTCAACAAGAGCATTAGGAAGTGGCTGAACGTCCATATGCGGCTGAAAGTCAACACGTGACTGCATCGAGTGAGGCTCTACAAAGCGTGACTGACGTGACTTAGCAACGCCAACGTCAACAGGACGAGCAAAGGCTCGTTTTGGCGGCTGAAGGCCAGGATCTCGATGAGTTAAGCGGCGAGGATCATCGTGAACCTTTTCAGCAGAATAGTCTTCCATAAGGGAGGCGAGCTTGATCTGCATGTCTTGCAGCACAACCCATTTAGGATCAACGGGAATGGGTGCGGTAAAAGACGGGGTTAACGTCTGAGACTGCACAACCTTGCCTACACCAAGACTCTCTGAGCCTGTGTAACGTTGCTGCTTAGGCGGCGAGCAGTCTTGCGATGACTGCAAAGGGTCAGAGCTGTCCCAATGGCTACAACCAGGACGCTGGACCTGTCATGAAGGGACCGACTTTCGCTTAAGGGGCCTAGAAACCTTGCTCCACGGTTTCTTATGCGAAAAGCCTTCGGATGACGAGGAGAAAATGGTCTCTCTCGTCTTATGGTAGGGGCGATCTTGGTGAGACACGCCTGTTACCATAGAGGGAACGTCTGTTCGCTGATCAAGGCCTCTCGAACCCATAAGTCGTACGACATTACTTCTCCCCTGGGCTTGGGAGCTTGCAAGAGGTCTCGGACTAGGCGAACGACAGGCACGAACAGACGAACCCTCGGTCGCAACACTGACAACACTTTGCGCACTAATCACTTTCCCACGATTTTCCGCTGTGGCACTCTGACACTTTAGCTCTTTAACGTCAGCCATGAGTTGATTACGATCTGTTGCTAACGACTCAACTCTTTCACCCAAGGCATGAATGGCACGTAACATGTCTCGCATCGATGGTTCCTGAGTGCCAGTAGGGGGTTCAGGCACAACCACTACAGGGGAAGGATTAGGTTCAGGGGCATGTGGAGAGGAAAAATCTACTGATCTAGAGGAACTCCTCCTTACCCTATCTCTCTCTAGCTTACGAGAATACTTGTCGTATTCGAGCCAATCGAATTCCGAAAGCCCCACACATTCCTCACACCGAACTCCTAATTGACAGGTTTTACCCCGACAATTAGAACACACAGTATGTGGGTCGAGAGAGGCCTTTGGAAGACGCCTATTGCAATCCCTAGCATTACACTTACGAAATCTAGGGGCTTGTGAAGCGTCAGCCATTTTGAATTAGTCAAAGAAAGTCCAAAAAAACAATCCAAGTCATCAACAATTAAATCTGTCCAACAAAGAGTTCAAGAGTTTAAGTTGAGGAAAAACACCTGCACTGCGAAAGCTCAAACCAAAATGAAGTACTTCACCAAATATGTTGAGAAAACTCCAGGTTATACAGCGAGTATTGATACGTCTTGTCGTCAAGGTCGACAGAGAAGAATTGAGGCTTGTTTACATGCATGTGCGGTATCTGGCCGATAGTTGGCGCTGGTGGGCACACCCGCAACCTTCATAGCGATCGCTCGCGAGTTTTTGTGTGTTTTTCTGTCGAGCCGCTGGAGCAGCAGCTATTATATATTCACCGGCTAAGTTAAATATTTAAAAAGGCTAAAATAATGGCTAGTTCCCAAACACTTGGGTAACTATGATCATGCCATATTCTATTAATAATGCTTAAAATAAATAGCTTTGTATTAAAATGTACATGTTTAATCATTGCATATGGAATTCCATCGGGTCCAGGGGCTGTATCATTGCAATGAGCAAGTGCGGAATCAAATTCTCTTTCAGTGAAAGGAGAATTATACGACTCTTCCCTTTTTGTTGCAAAATTTAAAATTTTCTTTTCTTCAGTGCTCCTATACTGGTGACCAGGGGCTCCTTCACACTTGCTGGATACATTTGAAAAATGATTAGCCAGGGCATTGCTAACTTCATTTGCTTCAGTTACATACTGGCCATTCACCTTCAACACTGGTGGTGGGTTGGGGGTGAATTTGCCAGCTATCTTTTTTACTTTCCTCCACACAGAAGATGGTGGTGTTCTACTGTTAATGGAGGAAACAAAAGACATCCATGACTGGCGCCTTGCTTCTTTCATGGCACGACGGAACTGTGCTCTACATTTCTTGTACATAATTAAATTCTCATCAGTTCTGCATCTACGCAATCGTGTTAGAGATCTTC
This sequence comes from Palaemon carinicauda, assembly GCF_036898095.1. Classification (NCBI taxonomy): domain Eukaryota; kingdom Metazoa; phylum Arthropoda; class Malacostraca; order Decapoda; family Palaemonidae; genus Palaemon; species Palaemon carinicauda. The sequence continues at coordinate 19,025,526 of NC_090738.1, read as the reverse complement.
TTGTGGCTCTGTGGAGTGCAGTTAGTTCTGAAGACCACCACGGGACTGGTCGTCGTTTGAATAACCCTGTTGTTTTGGGAATTGAATTGACTCCTGCTGTATGAAGAGTTCCATTCAGTAGGTCTATGGCATCATCAATACTTTCAAACTGTTCTGCTCTCCCTTCGATTTCACTTAGCTCAGAAAATTTAACCCAGTCTGCCTTGTCTAGATTCCAATGTGGCGATCTTTGCAAAGGCGGACCCTTGTTGGTGTTTATAATGATTGGTGCATGATCACTAGTATGCCAATCATCTAATGTCCTCCAATCAAAATCAAGAAGGCAGTTAGAGCTTGCAACTGAAAGGTCAATGCATGACAAGGTACCTGTCTGAACATGGAAGTGTGTGGGCTCTCCTGTATTAAGGAGTCCCACATCCTCATTCTCCACAATTGATGAGATAATATTGCCCCTTGCGTTTGCTAAAATATCACCCCATAAAGGATGTCTACCATTCATATCTCCCAGTAAGAGAAATGGTTGAGGGAGTTGATGAATGACCTCTGCTAAATCATCATATAAAATATCATTTGGAGGCAAGTAAAGAGAGCATATGGTATATTTTCTTCCTATATCAATTTGTACAGCCACTGCCTGCAGTGTTGTATATATAGACATAGGTATTTGGGGAACATCTCGACGAACGTACATGAGACTTCCACCATGGCTCCCTGCTTGATGATTATATGGTGTTCTATAGCTAACATACTCTCGAGGACTAGGAGTGTTAGCATCAAGCATACTTTCCTGTAGACATACAATTATGGGGGAATGTTCATGAATTAGGAGCTTAAGTTCTTCAAATTTCGCCCTTAAACCCTGACAATTCCATTGCAAAATTGAAGAGAAAACTATGGATTATTTCGGGAAGACATCTTGGATGAGGTCTTCCCATTAGCAGTTTTTAATCTAACATTATTACCTGTAGGTTTCTTCAGAGGTGGTCTTGTTATGTTGGGTTTTACGTTGGTGTTTTTCTTTGTATCTTTTTTATCTATTTGTTGAGGGGGATGGTGGACCTCAACTTGAATTTCTGATTTATTTAAATTATCTTCTGGTTGATCGGCAACATCAACAGACAAAACATCATATTTATTTGATGTCATAATTCTAGTATTTCTTATGGAAGGGGGTGAGAGAGATGGAGGTCTCTCTCTTTTACGATTAGTAGGTTGTGAGTTACCAGGTTTTTGTACCTTCCCCACTACAGGTACACCTGATAACTTTGTGTCAGGTGGAATCTCCATTAAATCAGGCAAGGATATGGCCTAGGAGAGGTTAGTACTATCCTTTGTAATGGGGGACAAAGGTTTGATAGTGGTGGGCAATGTCTTTTGGTTGATACTCAATGATAAATCTTTAGGAGGAGATGTTCTTGTCTTATGCAGCACTTTATCAATAGATGGTGAATTCCTTTTTCGAGAACTACCTACAGTAGTAGGTGGGTGAGATGATTCCTGAGGAACTTTTTCTCCTGTTTTTAATGTCTTTGCATAAGTATTAGATTTATTTAATAATCTCTTGGCATGCCCCACGCTTACATGTTCAATAATTGATTTATTGAGGGCAACCTCTTCTAACTTATAAAACTGGCAGCTCCTATCATTAGATTTATGATTAGAGTTGCAGTTTAAGCACCTTGCCTCAAATGTACATTCCCCATGGTAAATATTGGAGCAAGTATTACAAATTCTTTCACTATTGCAAACTTTGGAAGGATGTCCAAATTTAAAGCAATTATAACATTGCAGTGGCTTTTGCTTGAAAGGTTGAACTCTGATCCTTTCGCTTTCTATGTCTATGTGGGAAGGTACATCGGCATCCTGGAAAGTAAGAACAATCATTGATGTTCCAGGTACTTTATGTACTTTCCACACTGATAGAGGACACATAGTCAATATCTCCTCTTCAGTAAATTCATACAGATCCCTATTAAAAACCATTCCCCTTCCATAGCTAAAGTTTAGATGGGGTTTGATGTCCAATTTTATATCATCATTTACTGTCTTCAAATTGGACAGTATAACAGACTGTGTGTATGACTTGGCCTTTATCAAGTAACTTTTCTTACCAAATCGAGATATATCTCCAGGTGCGATCGTACCTACCTTCCTCTGAAGAAATTTGCAGACCTTGAAATAATTTTCCGTACCTCCTACAGATTGAGCAAGAAGCCACATTGGTGGTTTTGGCTTTCTTTGGGATGGCATATCTGCCTCTATATCTTTATCAGCCCAGTCTGCTGGTCTGTAGACATCCAGATCTTTAGGTGCCCCATCACACAGAGCACCCTTAACACTCATATTACCTACTTTAATATCAACAATATTACGGCTTGCATTAAATGCTTCCTCATGACAATTAAATGATAACCAAGATTCCCAATTATCATCTTGAAGTTTCATTCTAATTTCTTTTATTAATCCATAACACTCAAATATTTTATGTAGCATATCATAATTAGTTTCTAATGGGATTTGGGTAATGTGCAGGACATTCAATTTTCCTGTGTTGCCCAAATTACCCTTTTTCTGAGTGTTTAAAGAATAGTCCTTTTTAGTTCCTACGTCGTCAACGGAGTTTTCTTTAAATGAATTGCCAGAGGTCGTCAACAGTGCCGGGGGCGAGTCAGCATATCCAGGGGAGGTGGGGTCATTTTCACAAGAATCCATCATAAAAAAGAAGAGAGAAGAGTGATTTTTTGAAGTTTGATTTACCTGCTTGAGAACATTAAGGCATCACATGTTGGGAAGGAAATTTACACTCCCCACTACCGGCACAGTGAGAGTATACTTCCCAGATGGTCCACTCCATACCCTACCCGAAGGATAGCATCAAAACAGATAAAGAGGCACAGGTGTAAGCTGAACCCGCCTGTTAGGACTGAGACCAAGAAACTATGGAATCATCCTCCCCATATCTGTAATGACGGGCTTCCGGCCAAAAGCCGAGAGTCCTACCCCAAGCGTTGGATCCCCCTGGATTCCGAAGACCCAACACTTGAGAATAGTTCCGCCAAAAAGGTCCAAACCATCTTCGGGATGGCTGAGATCATCCAATACTCTCACATATAGCTTTGAGCACAAACACCTCCCAACCGTGACACCTTTCCCATTCATCAAAGCAGGCAGCAATACCGGATGTAGAAACATCTGCCCAAGTGGCAATAACAGATGTAGAAACATCCATACCATAAAAAGAGAGAAAAAAAAATAATAATAATAAACACACATATATATGTAAATATATACACATACATATGGGAAATTTTACTCATAGGGTTGGGACAGCAACATGAAGGAAAATTTATAATATTAGGAGAAGGTTGAAGCAATATAAAGAGGAAGAAAAAGATAATTAAGAGAGAAATTTAGATTCGAACTGGGGGAGCAATTTCCCCAAGTTCAAGAGCCCTCTTGCCTGTCACCAAGTTTCAGCACGGGAATAGAATGCCGTGCTGAAGCTCAATGACTTCATCAAGGCATTCTCTCATTAAGAGGGCCAATCCTAGAGTTCGTGAACTCTGCCTCTCCCCTAAGGACTATGCCCCCCCCCCCCCCCCCCGGGAGCCTCCCGTGCTATCTGTTCCTGACAGGAGGAAACTGCAATTGGACACCTTGTCTCAGATGTCGTAGCCGATAACCTAGGCCGACGTGGTTGAAAGAAAAAGGCGCTGGAGCCCTGCAGAGTCTGGAAGAAAGCGCCTTGGAGGAGTGGAAACGGAAGTCAACTTCCTCCGCACAGCCGCTGTCTATGTCTCTGTCCTTGGGCACAAACAAACTCTTCTCAAGGATGGAAGGGTGTCTGAGGTTGTCGACATCCACGGATGAGACACCCGAAAGGAAGCCCTCGGTCAGCGCGTCCAGATGGTCCAACATCGAGCTTGCCCGCAAGTTAGATACTTAACGACGAAACGCCAAGGTGCCTGAGCCCAAGAGGAGGAAAGTACCCATTACCTTCCTGTAGCTTCCTTGAACCAAACCTTGGGCTGTAACCGAGGAAGGAAAGGACCTGGTAAGCCCCCTACACGAGAAGGGGTAAGCAGTCACCCCTTGGCCGATGGAGAAATCTCGAACGAAAAGCCCCCCGCCAAAAATCCTTCCAGGGAATGACGGGGAAGGGCTAACCCAGGTTCTGGAAAGAGGAGTGTTGCTCAGACCTCCCTGAAGATTCTTCCTATTCTTGCAAGTGCCATGCTCTGCGTTTACGGGGTGAGGCCGTGTTCTGGAAATATGCTCCAGAAGAACTCGCCAGGCTGGCCATGCTGCGAAAACCCCAATGGGAATCATGGTCGCAATTGCCCTGGAGCTCGCGCGATGGTAAATCAATGATTTGCGCGTGGGCGAACGTGGAAGCGCCCATGCGCGGTCACGCAGGAACGCAAACGAAGGTGAGCGAAGGAGCGCAGGAGGGCGAGCGTGGAAGGAAGGGCGAGAGCTGGTGGTCGGCGAGTGATATCCCATAGGCGAGCAATGGATACATTACTGCAAGAATTAAGCCGACGTTCGTGCGAAGAAACACCGAACCGTCGGTTCGCGCGATGGAACACCGTCGGTTCGCTCGACTGACCCCCGTCGGTTCGCGCGACGGACCCCCGTCGGTTCGCGCGACGGACCCCCGTCGGTTCGCGCGACGGAACCCCGTCGGTTCGCGCGACGGAACCCCGTCGGTTCGCGCGACGGAACCCCGTCGGTTCGCGCGACGGAACCCCGTCGGTTCGCGCGACGGAACCCCGTCGGTTCGCGCGACGGAACCCCGTCGGTTCGCGCGACGGAACCCCGTCGGTTCGCGCGACGGAACCCCGTCGGTTCGCGCGACGGAACCCCGTCGGTTCGCGCGACGGAACCCCGTCGGTTCGCGCGACGGAACCCCGTCGGTTCGCGCGACGGAACCCCGTCGGTTCGCGCGACGGAACCCCGTCGGTTCGCGCGACGGAACCCCGTCGGTTCGCGCGACGGAACCCCGTCGGTTCGCGCGACGGAACCCCGTCGGTTCGCGCGACGGAAAACCGTCGGTTCGCGCGACGGAAAACCGTCGGTTCGCGCGACGGAAAACCGTCGGTTCGCGCGACGGAACACCGTCGGTTCGCGCGACGGAACACCGTCCGTTCCGCGCGACGGAAACCGTCTGTTCGCGCGATGGAATACCGTTGGTTCGCGCGCGGGCGAACATTGGAGAGCATGTGCGCGGTCGCACATGAGCATAGACGTGCAGGCACGCGGGCGTGCGGTCGCGCAGGAACGTGGCCGTGTGGCCGTGCAGGCACGTGGGCGCGCGGGTGAGCACAGGCGGTCGGGAGACCGATGGCGCGTCGGCGAGCGATGGCGCGTCGGCGAGCGATGGCGCGTCGGCGAGCGATGGCGTGTCGGCGAGCGATGGCGCGTCGGCGAGCGATGGCGCGTTGACGAGCGATGGCACGTTGACGAGCGATGGCGCGTTCTGGCGAGGCGATAGCCCGCAGGAGAGCGATGGCGCGTTGACGAGCGATGGCGCGTTCTGGCGAGGCGATAGCCCGCAGGAGAGTGACGGAGCGTTGGCAAGCGATGGCGCGTCAGCAAGCGACGGCGGTGGTGCGTTAACAAACCGCTAGCGAGCAGATGAAGAATCGCGCGGGTGCATAGGCAATTGCCAACGTGAGAGAGACTAGTGATGGTTAGCGCGCATCGCGCTAACAGAAGGCGCGCAGGTGCATCAGGAAGGTGAGCGCTGAAGCCAGCTGTTAATCAGGCGATCCTAGACGGTCAGAAACCCGTTGGCGCCCATTGGTGCGTGGCAAAGAAGGGCGCGCAGATGTGCGCTGGCGATCGAAGAAAGCTGGCGCACAGAAGGACAGAAGAATATGTGAGCGCTGGCGAGCAGGAGGAATATCTACGGCAAGACTCAGCTACCGGAGATCGTGGTCCACAGCAGGTGAGCGCTAGATCGCTACTGATGGTGGTCAGGGGAACTGACACGCGTGGCAGATCGATGGCGATCGTTGACGCGTAGGAGATCGCTGACGAGCAGGTGAACGTTGACGCGTCTAAGGTCGCTGGCGAGCTGATGATCGCTGACGAGCAGAAGGCAACGCGTGGAAGCCTGCGCATAGAAGAAGAGTCCTTGACCCTGACCTGAACCGAAGTTCTAGATCGCGAGGGCGAACGTGGGCGCACAGGGCGCGTAACAGGAACCAACAGGAACAGCAGAGATGATCATCATGAGAGCGCTGACGAACAGGAGAGCACTGACGAACAGGAGAGCGTTGGCGAACAGGAGAGCGCTAGCGATCAGGAAGCGCTGATGAGCAGGAGAGCGCCTGTGCGCTAACACTGAGCAGGAGCAGGCCGGAAGACCGTTGCCTGTCCGCCGAGAGACTGATGTCCGTCGGAAGACCGTTGTCCGTCGGGAAGACCGTTGTCCGTCGGGAAGACCGTTGTCCGTCGGGAAGACCGTTGCCCGTCGGAAGACGAGGTCAGACTGCTGTCCATCTGCACCATGGCGGATGAAGGAGTTGTAGGCTGCAAACGTAGATTCAAAAAGGCGCCTCTTAGCACCCTTATAGGGAGATGAGAGGCCCTTACGACGAGGCGGACGGTGAGCCTTACGGCGAAGGAGGCCAACAGCAACAGCAGCTGAAGAATCCTCCGAAGAGGAGTCTCTATGAGTGTACTCTCTCGCGAACGAAAGAAAAACACTTCATAGAAGAGATTGGTCAGCCAGTGACCTAAAAGGAGCAATCCTCCGAAGAGGGGCTCCTGCAGTTGCCCAGCCCCTTGAGCGAAACTGCAGGTGTGACCGCTCAGCACCAAGAGCATAGTCGCACGAAAAAAAGGCAAGAGAAGAACCCCCCAAAAGGGGAAAAACTTACGCCTGGACAGGAAAAACTTCCCTCGGAAGGAAAGTTACCCACCTAAGGAGGCAAGCCTCCTGAGTTCTAAAATGAACTGGAGAGATGTCAATCGTCACGGGAGTACTTCCAGTAGAAGGAGACACGCCCCTGACAAAAATCCAAAGGGGAGGCAGCAACAGCCGAATCCCCAGGCCTCCACAAGACAGCTCACACCGTAGCCATATTACAGAAACGAACTAGATCGGTAACTGTAAAAAAATAAAAACAAAAAACATTAGTACACATTCATTCCCCCGGGAAGGCTCCAAAGAGGAAACCCGAGGGAAAGGAAACAGGAATTACACAACAGGCACGTGCCCTCACAACCCCTTATACTCACGGAAGGAGAGCTGTAACCAAAACAGAATTATAACAATTATAATTATGAAACTATGTAATTATGTAATTTAAAAATGAATGAACACTAAAGAAAGAACGAAAACCCCGAAAGGAATCGTTCTACAAGCTGAAAAATTAACAACTACAATTAGATTCATAAACTGAGACAAAACGTACGGCGTAGCAACCCCCCCACACGGGAAGGAAGCTACAAGGGCGTAGTAAAACGTAGTAAAAGGGTGAACGACCTCAAGAGAGAGAGAGAGAGAGAGAAAGACCGAAGTCAAACTCGATCGCAACCCATAAAATTACGCCGTGGTGGCCTAACTGCCGAGGACTCCACGGAGATATCGTACACTACACACACAAGCACAAATCTCTGAAAAGGAAACTTACTGATTTCTATACTCAAATATATATACAAACATGAAAACATGTTTACATATATATTGAGTAAAAGAAAAGTAAGCGATTAAGTAAAGAAAAAACAAACAATGGCTACCAAGCGAGGACCAAGACAGAGACGTCTGTCCCAGTCCGAGCCAAAAGTGAAAGTGAGTATTCACCTGTGTGTGAGGGGGGGAGGGGTAGCTAGCTACCACTCCCCTACCCCCCCCCTAACTAGCGCGGGGGTAATACACCCTCGTTAAATTCTAATGGCTCGCCATTTTAGCTGCGCTAAAAGGTAAACCCAATGTAAATAGCGTGGTTTGTATTTCGTTTACGGAACAAATAGATTTTTCATTGCTGTGACCTCCCTCAAAATTAAGCCTAGGGTTATCCTCCTTAGGAGGCCCATTGGAAGAATCTAGCCTATAAGGCTAGCTGCATGTAACTTAACACCAACTTCCAAAGATTAAAGATGAGGGTCATTAGTAACTGATCATCTATAAGCATATGGAAAGGGAGTTCCTTTCCTTATCTTATGTGGTCTCAACAATAGATTGCACCTGGACACACAGAGTATGTTGGAAATTTAACAACTGTATACTTTTATACCATAGTTTTCTGTTTGCAGCATGATCTATACTGCAAATATGCTGGCTACTGTATAGACATACTGTATACTATAGTTGTAGCCGGCAAGGCTAGCACCTAAGGCACAGTTCAACTGGCACAACATTGACTGAATTAGTAGCCGGCTGCCCGCCGAATTGCTGGCGGCTTGCCAGTCGCCGGCGGGTCACCGGCTGTCGGCACACTAGCCCAGTCAGCTTTCTATGTGACAGGGTGGTGGGTGGTAGTCAAAGCTCAGCTGGCTCTTGCCGGCTAAGTCAGTTGTGTCAGTAGATCATTAGCTGTCGGCACACAATTCTAGCCAGCATCTTGCCGGCTAGGGTAGTGGCCGGCAGCCGCCACTTAGGTTAGTACCTGGCAGCACTAGCTGATAGAGAGAGAGAAAGCAAGGAGTGAAGGATGTTGTAAGAGCACTGTTTCACTTCCTTCCTCCGGAATGAGGGTTCAAACGGAATGGGAGAATATTCAATATTCAGGCTTCCACCCATTCACCTCCATTGTCGGTCACTGCCGGACACCGGTTGTGAATGGCAGTCCAAGAGAGGACTGAAGAGCACTCTATAGCAAAGGGATCTTCTGCCGGCAGCTGGTCCTGCTGACACAGCTATCCCGGAGCCTGTGTCCGAAGGGAAAGCTGAGCGACTAGGCCATACTAGCAGAAGCCCGAGCCGGCCCCACAACCTGCCGGCAAGCGGTGAGATTGCAGGATAACGGCCAAAGGGTTGTGATAGCTAGGCCATCACTAAAGGACAGAGGGGGGAGGGAAAAGGGTCCTGTATAGGGTGTGAGAGGAGCCCGCAGGTTGCCGGTCCTACCATACCCTAAGGAAGCTCTGTTTCAGTATCAGCGCCATCCTAGGTGGAAGGAGAATCTATTCTCCAACCCAGGGTCTACCAATACAGTTAAGGGGCCGGCAGCCACCTAGCCGCCACCCTTAAACAAGAGAAAAACAGCCGCCACCCTTAAACAAGAGAAAAACAGAGTTCCAGTGCCGGCGCCATCCTAGGCAGCAGAAGAATAACTATTCTTCAGCCTAGGGTCTGCAAGCACAGGACTAGTCTACTAGACTGCAGGGAGAAGGGGGAAAAACATATGACCCATTCAAGTGCAATCTAGGGAGGATTAGCCTCCTATGCCAACAACATACATCAACAGGGGAATCTCATTCACCCTACCGATCAGCTGCCGGCACAAGACTATATACTCTGAGGTTCTGACCCAAACCCAAAGCATACCATCTGCAGTTAAGGGAAGGTCAGAAAAACCCTAGCCCAGTCTTGCCTGAATGACAACTCGAGGCAGACCAACTAGGGTTGTAGCCAAAGGCTACACTCAGAGGGAAAGAGGGATTACCCATCACAAGGGTAACCGGGTAGTATGTATGAAAGTATACTAAAGAGTGACAGTGAGATTGACTACCTAAATCATCGAAGCTCTCTCGTATACTATCTCAGAAGAGGAAAATTTATATGCAATCGATATATCTTACATGTATAAATTGCCTAATTATCTTCATTTGAATTTAATAACACCAGAAACACTTATTATATCATGCATGAAAGTAAACTAGAACGCCTAGGCTAGGAAGCCTAGCATAAACGAGATCGGCTACCTAAATCGCCGACGCTAATGCGAATACAATCGGCATAATATAATTCATTCCTAGCACTGAAGACTAAATAGCTAATATCATTTATGTTATTATACCGGGAAAGTCGTTCTGGCTAACTAAATAAGTCATGCTTCACGAACGACAGCGCCGAAGACGCCTCCGGTTTAGGCAATAGCTCTGCCCAAAAATCAACTTATTTTTTACTTTACGACAAGAGCTAAATTTATACAACATAAAGAGATCAAATACTCAACTTTCCAGAGGCAGAAGAAGCTGGAGATTGCATAATACGAAATACTGAGAGAGCTACCGGGAAAATCCCCGAGCGAGTTCGCTACAGAGAAAGGAATAAAGATGGCAGCGATGGTGGCTCCATCTGAGCACTCAAACAGTAACGGAGGAAGGGAACCTTATTAACGTCTCCCCTTTTATTTTGCCACTTTTCCCCCTCGACGCGTAAACGCTGTGAGGGGTGCAGATTGCTATGTGGCATGTCAAGAATACGTCCCCCGATATTTTGCGATATCCTTAAGGGAAACTTTAAGGATATTCGCGCCAGGAGTTATAATTCTGGAGATCTTAAGTTAAATTCTCTGAGAATATCACTGTAGTCAAATATACCCTAGGAAGCTACTTAAAGGAACCTTCCATCAGGACGACATGGCCTGAGCCCAAAAATACAAATTATCTACGAATTTGTCATTTGTTCCGTAACTGGAATACAAACTTGGAGTTTTTATGATAAAACAAAGTTTTATGAATACTTACCTGGCAGTTATATATATATTGAGTCTCCGACTTCGGCAGAATTTAATCGAAAATCGCGGCAACCGCCTTGTAGTGGTTGTGTGGTTAGATGGTTAACAACCCTTACAGGGTGGTACCTGGAATAATTCCCGTTTTCTGTTCCTCAGATTATCTTTGCCCTACCTGTCTCCTAAGGGGAGGTGAGTGGGCCTTCAAATATATATATATAACTGCCAGGTAAGTATTCATAAAATTTTGTCTTATCATAAAATCTCCATTTTTATGAATAGTACTTACCTGGCAGTTATATATATATATAGCTGATTCACACATTTGGAGGAGGGAAACAGACAGTAAACATCGTTGGGGAAACAACAAAAGAGTTGTAGGAGATAAAAACACCTTGATTCCTTGCCTGCTAAGGTAGCGGATTTCAAAGGTACAGCCTCTAGAGTCGCTTTCCCTTAGGAGTGTTTATCCAGGAGTAAGCCTGCAATGCTGCAAAAAACTCAATCGAGTCTTTCAAAGGGATAAGACCAACAACTTGACTAGACTTCAGAAACTACCTTTTCCCCATAAAATAAAAACTGCAACCTTACTAAAACTAACCACCTAACCTTGCAGCATAGACATAAACTATCTATCTAGACTGAGGGAACCGTACCACAAGACGAAGTCCTCAGACTATCATAAAAACACAAACCCTCATACATGCATATAAACTAAGGTTGAGCGGGGTTATCAACTCCTTTGCCTAATACAGAAACCGCAGCTACGTATGGGCCCAAGGTATAGCACTTGCCATAGTCTACTCTCACCTCTCTAAGTTAATGAGAAGCGAAGACAGAGTTGCTCCTCCAGAAAATTGCATCCATGAATTGCCTAACTATCATATATTCCTGATATGCCAGAGAGGTAGCAATGGCTCTCACTTCGTGAGCCCGTAATTTCAACAGGGCGAAGTGTTCCTCCTCACATAAGAGGTGGGCTTCCCTAATACTTTCCCTCAGGAAAAAGGACAAAGCGTTCTTTGACAGGGGTTTTTTATGGATCCTTCACTGAACACCATAACGAGTTGGATGCACAGCTCACGTTCATAGTGTGAGCCAAATAAGCTTTGAGGGACCTAACTGGGCAGAGGAGTCTTTCCTTCTCTTGACCAACTAGGTTCGTGAAGTTAATGACATCAAACGTCGTAGGACAGGGTTTCGAAGGGGTCTCATTCTTGGCGAGAAAGACGAACCTTAAGGCACAAACCGCTCTATCCTAATTGAAGCTTACCCGCTTCTCAATCGCCTGGACTTCGCTGACCTTTTTGGCATTCGCTAGAGTCATAAGAAGAGGGTTTTCTTCGTTACATCTCGAAGAGAGGCTTGCCAGATAGGTTCAAATTTCTTGGAGCACAGAAACTTATAACACCACATCCAGGTTTAAGAGTACCTATTACATTGTCTCAAAAGACCTAATGAGGTCCTGCAAATCTTTATTTTGGGACAACTCTAGGCCTCTATGCCTAAAGACGGTCGAGAGCATACTGCTGTATCCATTGATGGTAGATACAGCCAGCTTAGCATCCTGTCTGAGGTACAAGAAGAAGTCTGCAATCTGGCTCAGAGAGGTAGTGGTTGAGGAAAACTTGTGCTGCCTGCACCAAGCTCTAAAGGTCTCCCACTTAGATTGGTAGACTTTTAGTGAAGAGATCCTCCTTGCTCTGGCGATAGCTTTGGCTGCTTGGGCCGAAAAGCCTCGAGATCTGACAAGCTTCTAGTCAGACTGAAGGAAGTCAGTTTGAGAGCAAGGGGGTTTTGATGATACCTCTCGAAGTGGGGCTGTTTGAGAAGATCTGGACTTGCCGAAGTCTTCTTGGGAAGACCATCAACATGCCCATCACTTCCGAAAACCATTCCCTTGCAGGCCAGAATGGAGCCGCTAGGATCATTCGTCCCGAATCGAGGAGAGCGAATTTCCTGAAGACCAGATTGATGATCTTGAACGGGGGCAAAGCATACATGTCCACCCCCGTCCAATCCATCAAGGAGTCCACTGCTACAGCTTCCTCGTCCGGGACTAGGGAGCAGTAGTTGGGGATCCTCTTGTTCAAGTTGGAGGCAAAAAGGTCTGTTACAGGACTGCCCCACAACATCCAGAGACTGACAGACTTGCGGGTTGAGAGACCATTCTGTGGGAAAAACTAGTCTCTTCCTGCTGAGCATGTTTGCCCCAATGTTTCTTTGCCCTTGAACAAACCTTGCTCGAAAAAAACTTTCATGATCCAAGAGATCGGAACGAAGGCGTCCTTGATCTCGACATACGATTCGACTAGTGTCATCACGAAGTCCTAGATTCTCATGTTCAAAGTCATGCCTCATGCTAGATCTTCAACGTCGAGCGTCCTGAAAGACGAGGCGCCGATCGTCCTGTAAGACGTGGCGCCGATAGTCCTGTAAGACGTGGCGCCGATAGTCCTGTAAGACGTGGTGCCGATAGTCCTGTAAGACGTGGAGCTGAGCATCCAGGAAGGTGAGGAACCGATAGTCTTGTAAGACATGGCGCCGACCGTCCTGTAAGACGTGGAGCCGAGAGGTTAACAGAGCGAGACGTGGTGCTGAGCGTCCTGGTGTCAGAAGAGACTCTTCTTGTAGACAGGAAGACCTAATTATTTTGATAGGCTCAACATTATCTAAAAAAACCAGATACAGGGATGCTCTGATTCCTCTAAGTGCAGTATTCTGCTACATTAAGCAAAAGTTTCGTGAACATTAGAGGGGCGGAGCTGAGACCAAAACACACGGCCCGAAACTGACCCATTCTTCCCCCTTTCTTTCTTGTAAACAAACCTCAGATAAAGTTTGATTGCATAGCCTGTCACTTAGACTCCTCTCTAGATCTGGGAGAGAGAATTGTTGGAGCTAAAACTAAAGGAGGTTTTCCTATAAAAGGAAAAAGTAATCCTCCTTCAGAAGAAGTACTGACCAAAGGTCTGCTCCCCTCTTCTCCAAAGATTTTGATGTCTCCATGGAGAACTTTGACTTCTGAATGAAGGCGTAAAGAGCATTTACGTCCAGGACCGGACAAAAGACTCCCTCTCCCAAAAGAGACATATTTGAAGTTGCAAAGTCGGTTAGGCAGAAAGGTCTTATCGGAGTAACTAACAAAGGAGGATTCACTAGGAAAAATATTTCGCATCCATCCTTTAGTAAAAACACGGACCAAAGGTCTGCTCCTCTCCTCTCCCAGGCTCGCCAGAAGTAGCTAAGTCTGGCTCCTACTGTTGTTAGTTCGGTTAGAGAAAAAGCATACAGAAAATTTCTTGCTGATTAAGACACCAAAACCTGTCTTTGACCAACTCTTGAGGGAGAAGAGAGAAAGAAAAAAAAGGAGAAGTGCGTACCTTAATTATGACCTCTGATTTCAAAATTATCCAGCCTCATTGCCTGTATTCCTTAAGAGACTCAGCAATCCACCAAGGGGGCTGTAAAAAAATCTCTGTGGGGCTGCCACAAGGTCTTCAACGTAAACGTGGCTAGGCCTCCACCCTTGCTATCCTGGCCTATCTGATAAGGAAGCTGGCATCATAGGTTTCTGTTTTAAGAAATAAAAATTAATATATTCTTTAAGCTCCATTAATGACCACGTGAAAACTCAGAGGGTGGGGAACATGGAGCAACAGAACTTAGGATCTTCTCTTTCTGTTAATCTCAAATAATTCAACAGGAGAAAAGTGATCACTAAAGTCATCCTTCGACAAAGATCTTATAAGACGTGGCGTCGTCCTGTCGACCTGAAAGAACAAGGCAGCGATCGTCCTGTCGTCCTGAAAGACGAGGCCGCATTCGTCCTGAAAGACGAGGCCGCATTCGTCCTGAAAGACGAGGCCGCATTCGTCCTGAAAGACGAGGCCGCATTCATCCTGAAAGACGAGGCCGCATTCGTCCTGAAAGACGAGGCCGCATTCGTCCTGAAAGACGAGGCCGCATTCGTCCTGAAAGACGAGGCCGCATTCGTCCTGAAAGACGAGGAGGGGATCGTCCTGAAAGACGAAGAGGCGATCGTCCTGAAAGACGAGGAGGCGATCGTCCTGAAAGACGAGGCGCCGATCGTCCTGTCTTGAAAGACTTAGCGCCGAGCGTTAAGGCAAAATGATATTTATTATGCCGCTCGGCGCGTTCGGTTCCGACCAGAGGGTTCATATGGCCGACTGGCACTCTGGAACAAAAACCGTGTCAATGATGGTTTGTAAGCATTGATATTATCAGCGAATATCTATGACTTATAGTATTGCCATTAAAAACAAAAGTGATGCAATGCAAAACTCTAAAAGCAGTGTAAGTATCTTAACGTCCAACGCTCTTTGCTATCCCATGGCAAGGGCGAGCTTTCTTGGGAACGTGAACAGGAACGCTCGCGAGGGCGTTTGCTTGAGCTAACGCCTCTCGTTTCCTTTCGCCGATCGACGTTCCTTCTCCCATGGGCCGGGGAGCTTGGAAGAGGTCTAAGGCTAGGAAAACGACATCCACTGTGCTGAATGAATCCAATGCCCTAATTTAGCACTGAAACTTGCACTATTAAACTCTTACACAAAAGACCATAATTAGTCCTGCCCGTTGTGAGAGAACTTATTCTGCTGCCACGGGCTTGAATGAGAAAGCAATATCGTCTCTAGTACTTGCTATATAAACTGTAACAAAATATTTTTATAAAATATTAAACTGACATTTCCATAATAAAATAAACTTTCAAACATACTTACCCGGCGGTCACAGAAAAAAAAACCACCGGGCAAGTGTTGAGTTTAAAAATAAATGTTGAACACACACACCTGGTAGTTACATATAACCACCGGTAAAATTAAATGTCATAAATACCTACCTGGTAGTTACATACAACCGCCGGGAAAGTTAAATATTAAAAAGAACAGAAAATGGGAAAACAAATGTAATCCACAATTAATTCCAAGGGTTTTCAAAAACAAGCGAGTTATGATAAAAAAGAACAGACATAGCAATAACGTATCTATATATATAAATGTAAACAACCCTTAAATCTTAAAGGTTCCCCCCAAAAAAGGGATTTGCTACACATTACAATAGGAACATATAAATGAAAATACGACTAAAACTAGAATTCCCAATATCGAAAAGAATGCTACCAAGGCATGTTGGGACTGCATCGATAGTAATAAGAACTACACAGCGTAAATTAACCATACGCTAGTTCTATTTAATCTATGAAATTAGATCGATGATTTAAAGAACGAATACTAAATGGAGGAATAATTCTTTAAAATTTTACATTAAAAGTTAAAAAACTTATATAAGGTGGAATTCCTCCCCTTCTTTACAAGAAAAAACAAATAAAGAGAATTTGCAAGTCATACAATGAAGATTACGTCACACAACTGTGACGTCATAGAGTTGGCGGAACGTATTTCCGCCATCAGGATTAAAAACTTTGCACCTAAAAGATAGTGCACAAACAAAACCCCTGCATACAAACTGTGAGGGTTAACCGACACTTTCGGTAACCTCACCTTGCATACATCACTCGCACAAACACGAAAATTAAGTTTTCACTCATGATAAACAAAGTAAATAGAACAATAATAATAACAAAACACGATTGCCAAATCCCTAAATCAGTGTACTTCACCAAACGAAGTCCAAAAAAGCGAAGAAGGGAAAGTGATTCGAAAAACTCTCAATGGTGGACCAACGATGTTTTCGATCCAGCCGGCAGAGATGAACTGAAGTCTTGAACATGGGAATGATTCCTTGTACCACCCTGTGACAGGTGTAACCACCTACCTCCCAACCACCACAAGGCGGTTGCCTCGCTTTTGAAAAATTCTGCCGAAATTTAGAGATATCAGCTATATATATATATATATATATATATATATATATATATATATATATATATATATATATATATATACATATATATATATATATATATATATATATATATATATATATATATATATATATATATATATATATATAACTGCCAGGTAAGTACTATTCATAAAAACCACGGAGATGTTAAATTTTGCACTTTCTCTATTGCTCGCTTCTCTAGTAACAGAGACATCTGAAGCCGCATGGCCTGCCTCTTTGGTCCCTCCCTGTATTTGGGCGAAAGATCCACCGGATCTGTGACTAGTGGAAGATTTGATAGAAATGGGATTTTGTATCCTTTCTCCAACACTTGGACGGACCAAGGGTCCGCTCCATTCCTCTCCCAGGCCTTCCAGAAGTAAATCAGCCTGGCACCTACTGCTGTCTGAAGGATAGGGCAGTCAAACTCTACCTTGGTTCCTCTCCTCTTAGGTTTTCTCCCGTCGGATCTGAAAGAACCCCATCCGGTAGGTTTACCACGAAAGGGCTGAGAAGGTCGTACCCCAGAAGTACTTTCCTTTGGTTTACGGGACGAAAATGAAGAAGGTAGAACTTTCCTGGCTGTATTGGCCACTAGGTCATGCGTGGCCTTTTGGGTGAGAGCAGTGGCCACTTCCCCTACCAACTCTTGTGGAAATAGAGTAAATGACAGAGGAGAGAATAGTAACTCCGATCTCTGGTAAGGGGAGACTCCATCTGAGAGAAAGGAACATAGAGTAGCCCTCTTCCTAATCACTCCAGCCGTGAACAGAGCAGCTAACTCGTTAGAGCCATCCCTCACACCCTTGTCCACGCAGGACATCAAATGAATAAGGCCACTAGTATTCGTGCCTTTCATTTCAGAGACCTTCTTGCTTAAGGCTCCCAATGACCAGTCTAGATAATTAAAAACTTCAAAGGCCCTGAACAAGCCTTTAAGTAAATGGTCAAACTCTGTCATTGACCACCATACTTTCGTTTTTCTCAAGGCCAGACGACGAGAAGAATCCACCAGACTCGAGAAATCTCCCTGGGCAGAGGCAGGAACTCCTAAGCCCAGAACTTCCCCAGTCTCATACCAAACACTGGATTTGGAAGCCAATCTTGCGGGTGGAAAAGCAAAGGCCGTTTTGCCAAGAGTCCTCTTTGAATCCATCCAGGAACCCATCAATTTCAAGGCTCGTTTAGAAGAGCGTGAGAGCACCATCTTAGTATAAATGGGCACTTTAGTAGCCTTCCCTAGGGTAAATTTCGATGGGGGAGAACGAGGAGCCACAGGGGTAAAGTGGTCAGGAAAAAGGCCTGTGAAAATTAACATCAACTTCTTAAGATCTACAGAATGTTGATAATGTTTCTCTTCTTCTTCTTCCGAAATGGCTTCTAATGGTTCGTCCATGTCAGAAACCTCCTCAGGTTCATCTTCTGGCAGTGCAGCTGATGCTGCAGCCTGAACCGAAGAGTCAATGTCGGAATGAGAACGCTTGCTATGCTCAGTAATTGCTTCTATTGGGCGATCACTAGTCTTTCGTTTAAACTCGCCTGTAGTTTGGGGAACAGCCTCCAACTGAAGCGGAGAGGTCGAAGTTGATTGGTGTGTGACGCCATGAATGGACTGACGCTCGGCGTCAAGGGTCAACTGCCGTGTGCCATCGCGCGGAGGCCTAGCGTCCGCTTGCTGTTGAATGGACCGACGCTCGGCGTCAGGGGTCAACTGCCATGTTTCGTCGCGTGGACGACTAGCGTCCGCTTGCTGCTGACGCTCTATGCCGTTGTGAGTAAACTGGCGAGAGCCGTCGCGTGAACGCTGACGGTCCATCGCATCATGAATCGACTGCCGAGAGCCGTCACGGTGACGCATTGCATCCACTTGTCGCCCCCACTGTTCCTCGTGGCGTTCGTAAGTTGATTTTTGTTTGGCAACAGCTCCCTGACGCGACTCATCTAAATCAACCTGCCGTTGAGCACTGCGAATGGGAGATCGCCTGTGCGATAACACGTCAGCACCAGAGACAACAGGCCCCCTGTGCAACAACGGGTCCAAAGACTGACGCCCAACCGCAGGTTGATAAGACCGCATTAACGACGAGAGCTGTTGTTTAATGCCCAAAAGCATAGACCACTTAGGATCGCCAGTATGCGATATATTCGACTCCTTTTCTAAAGGAGGATCGTCTCCTATCTCACTATCACCACGCTTCCCACTTTCCGGTGACCAAAGCCAGTCTGACGGAAGCGGCAGAGCATGAATCGTCACATCAGCAACAGGAAAAAGTTCTGAATCGGACTGTAACACATCGACAACTACACCACGGTCAGAGCGTTTCGCAGGTGTGCAAGCGTCAGGGGAAGAGAAACGCTCAGGTGTATCCCAAGCACTACAGCCTGGTCAACGTGTAGGCGATTCGTGACGTTGAACGACCGCGTGCGACTTTCTTTTGAGCGGTCTGGACGCGTGACGCCAGGTCTCGCTACCCGAACCTTCATCGGAGGAGGGTGATAACGCACCAACCTTATCTTTTCTATGATGAAGGTGAGCGACCTGTGCTACGGCAGCAGGAACGCTCGAGGAGACGTCTGTACGATTGATGAAGCCTCTCGTTCCCTTTTGCCGTCCGACATTACTTTTCCCAAGGGTTCGGGAGCTTGAAATAGGTCGTAGGCTGGGCGTACGACAAGATCGTGCAGACGCACCCTCCACAACACTGAACACATTCGAAACAAATTTCACATTTCCTTCACACGATTTTTCAATACAGTACATTGATTTCGGATAAAATCTGATTTCTATCCGCCGCTAAAGACTCAACTCTTTCACCGAGAGCCTGAATAGCGGTAAACATATCCTTCATAGAAGGTTCCTTCGGTTGTTGATCTACCACTACAGGGGAAGGATTAGGATCAATGACATTAGGCAAGGTTAAATCAACAGAGCGTGATGAACTGCGCCTAACCCTGTCCCTCTCTAATTTCTTAATATAACGTTCATATGTTATCCATTCATTATCGGTTAATGAAATGCATTCATCACACCGATCCCCAAAAGAACATGATTTTCCCCAACATTTAAAGCAAATATTATGTGGATCTACAGAAGCCTTTGGAAGTCGAGTACGACAACCTTTAACACACTTCCAAATTAGAGGGGAGGGGTCGGCTATAATGAAAAGTTAAGAAAGAGACCGAAAACATAAAACAATGGTTAAATTATTTAATAGAACCCCAAACATGACAAATTCGGAGATAATTTGTATTTTTCCTAACTATACAAACCTTAGCTATTTAATATGGGTATTAATTTTGGCGTAGCTGAAGTGACGAGCCATTAGAATTTTAACGAGGGTTTACTACCCCCATCGCTAGTTAGCGGGGGGTAGGGAAGGGTAGCTTGCTACCCCTCCCCCCTCACACACCTGTGTGTTGAGCTCACTTTGCTTAGAGGTAGGACTTCACGGGGGATAGGGCTGGCGGGCAAGTTTGATTAAATAGCTAAGGTTTGTATAGTTAGGAGAGAGACCGAAAACATAAAACAATGGTTAAATTATTTAATAGAACCCCAAACATGACAAATTCGGAGATAATTTGTATTTTTCCTAACTATACAAACCTTAGCTATTTAATATGGGTATTAATTTTGGCGTAGCTGAAGTGACGAGCCATTAGAATTTTAACGAGGGTTTACTACCCCCATCGCTAGTTAGCGGGGGGTAGGGAAGGGTAGCTTGCTACCCCTCCCCCCTCACACACCTGTGTGTTGAGCTCACTTTGCTTAGAGGTAGGACTTCACGGGGGATAGGGCTGGCGGGCAAGTTTGATTAAATAGCTAAGGTTTGTATAGTTAGGAAAAATACAAATTATATCTGAATTTGTCATTTGTTCCGTAACTGACATACAAACCACGCTATTTAATAGGGGTGACTCAACCGTTAGGAAGTGTGGAAAAGTCCCAGCCATACTGGCTTTTGGCTTTGCCCGGGGACTCATTATCTGAGTATGTCAGCACTCAACAATAAAGAGTCCCTGCACCTCGCTCGCACCTTGCTATGCAAGGGGTGCGGCCTACATAAGCTGTGTGTGAAGGATTATGTGTGACTCGTCCTAGGAAGTTGACCTGAAGTTCTTTAGATGGAAAACTTTAGACTAGGACTTTCCCAATACCACCTCGTCAGGGTATGGGGACGTGACAGTATTAACTTAATACTAGGAACACAAGGAAACATGGTTTACCCGCAGTGGTTTGAGGTCAGCTGTGCAGAGAACCCAGGATGCTGCTTTCCCCAAGAGAAGGGAGAATGAAGAAACGAATATGAGCCAGACATAACTTTTCTTTCATGCAGACTAAAACCGGGTAACAATGCCCTCAACCCTCTGCTACGTGTCCATTAAGGAGCCTGAGGTTTAAAATGATATTTTCATAATGAAATAAATTTTTGAATATACTTACCCGCTGGTTATATAATAGTCTAAGTCCCCGACGCCCCGGCAGAAAATTCAAAATCTCTTGCGCAGCTTAGCGCATATAAACCAGTTGTACCGCAGTGCCCTCGCGGTACCACAGGAAGAACTATCCTCAACCAATTCAGATTTTCCATGCCCCATGGTCTCTAGAGGGGAGGAGGGTGGGTCTAAATCTTATATAACCAGCGGGTAAGTATATTAAAAAATTTATTTTATTATGAAAATATCATTTTTAAAAATAAAACTTACCCGCTGGTTATATAATAGCTGATTGACACCCATTGGTGGCGGGTCAGAGACAGCTGCATAATTGGAAATTCACTTAAGAGTTACATAAACAACTTAAGTGGTTCTAACCTGATAAGGAAGCTGACAGCAATGCTCTGCCTCATTTTGTCTGCTATCCTTAGGAGATCCAGTGATCCACTCGGGGCTGATGATCTCTAGGAACTGTCAAACGGTACAACCACCTATAACATGACAGGACCTCAACTAATACCCTTGTTCCGGGCGCTCTCTAGGAACAAAATGACCACCTGACTAGGTCAAAGATTGCTGAAGATTGCCGACCAATCTTCACGTACAATCATAAAAATTATATTTTCAATTTAAAATAAATTTTTGAATATACTTACCCGGTGAATATATATATAGCTTACGTCTCTGACGGTCGACAGATTCCAAAAACTCGCGAGCGATCGCCATGAAGGTTGCTGGGTGTGCCCACCAGCGCCGACTATCGGCCAGATACCGCATATACTTCTCAACCAATTCAGTTTTTCTCAGTCCGTAGGGTCTCTATCGGGGAGGAAGGGAGGGCCTTTAATTATATATATTCACTGGGTAAGTATATTAAAAAATTTATTTCAAATTGAAAATATAATTTTTAAATATTAAACTTAGCCGGTGAATATATATATACAGTAGCTGATTCACACCCATGGTGGTGGGTAGAGACCAGTATTAAAACAATAAAGGCGTATATGCTCAAGAGTTTTTGACAAATATTCAAAAAACAAACTTAAGTATAGGTACCTGATAAGGAAGCTGACTCTGATGAATACTCTGACTCATTACTCCGCTATCCTTATGAAGCCCAGCGATCCTCTCAGGATCCTGAAAGACTTCTAGGAGCTGTTATAATCAGGGTGAACACCCCTACAACAGGACCTCATCAATACCCTTAATCTGGGCGCACTCAAGAAACAATATTTTGACCACCCGCCAAATCAAAAGATTGCGAAAGACTTCTTAGTCTCCCGTACAACCCAAAACAAGATTAAAAATTTCAAGAGAAGATTAAAAGGATATTGGGATTAAGGGAATGTAGTGGTAGAACCTTCACCCACTACTGCACTCGCTGCTACGAATGGTCCCAACGTGTAGCAGTCCTCATAAAGAGTCTGGACATCTTTCAAGTAATATGAAGCGAACACCGACTTGCTTCTCCAAAAGGTCGCGTCCATAATACTTCTAAGGGATCTATTTTGTTTAAATGCTACTGAAGTTGCTACTGCTCTAACTTCATGAGACTTAACTTTAAGCAAACTACGATCCTTCTCACTTAAATGAGTGTGTGCCTCTCTAATCAATAGTCTAATAAAAAAAGACAACGCATTCTTCGACATAGGCAAAGAGGGCTTTTTAAACGGAGCACCATAAAGCCTCTGAAAAACCTCGCAACGGTTCAGCTCTAGATAAATAAAATTTAAGAACTCTAACGGGGCACAGTACTCTTTCAACTTCATTCCCAACAATCTCAGATAGACTGGGAAGTTCAAACGATTTAGGCCATGGACGAGACGGAAGTTCATTTTTGGCCAAAAAAACCAAGCTGAAGAGAGCATACTGCTTTATTAGCAGAGAAGCCGATATTCTTGCT
Source organism: Palaemon carinicauda (assembly GCF_036898095.1). NCBI lineage: Eukaryota > Metazoa > Arthropoda > Malacostraca > Decapoda > Palaemonidae > Palaemon > Palaemon carinicauda. Next base: position 19,002,690 of record NC_090738.1, on the reverse strand, counting down.
AAAAGCATGTATCTCACTAACCCTTTTCACAGAAGCCAAGCTCACCAAGAAAAGTCTTGAGGGTAAGAACCTTCAGGGAGGCCGAATTTAACGGTTCAAACCTGTCTGACATAAGGAACTGCAGGACCACGTCCAAGTTCCAAGCAGTAGAAATATGACGCTCCCTGGAAGTCTCGAAAGACTTAAGAAGGTCTTGAAGATCTTTGTTATTAGATAGATCCAAATTTCTATGCCTGAAAACAGAAGCTAACATGCTTCTGTAGCCTTTAATGGTAGATGCAGAAAGGGAGCGACCATTTCTCAGATAAAGCAGAAAATCTGCAATCTGCGCCACAGAGGTACTGGAAGAGGAAATAGAGGAGGACTTGCACCCGTCTCTAAATACCTCCCATTTAGATTGATAAATCCTGATGGTAGAGGATCTTCTAGCCCTCGCGATCGCTCTAGCTGCCTCCTTCGAAAACCCTCGAGCCCTAGAGAGTCTTTCGATAGTCTGAAGGCAGTTAGACGAAGCGCGGGGAGGCTTTGATGAAATCTCTTTACGTGAGGCTGACGCAGGAGATCCATCCGCAACGGTAGACTTCTTGGAATGTCTACTAGCCATAGAAGTACCTCTGTGAACCCCTCTCTCGCGGGCCAGAGGGGAGCAACCAACGTCAACCTGGTCCCTTCGTGAGAGGCGAACTTCTGAAGAATCTTGTCTAGGATCTTGAATGGTGGGAAGGCATAGATGTCTAGGTGAGACCAGTCCAGCAGGAAAGCGTCTATGTGGGCTGCCTCTGGATCTGGAACTGGAGAGCAGTAAGTCGAGAGCCTCTTTGTCAGTGAAGTCGCAAAAAGATCTATGGTGGGTTGACCCCATGTCATCCATAGCTTCTCGCACACAGTCTTGTGCAACGTCCACTCCATGGAGATGACTTGTCCTCTTCTGCTGAGGCAGTCCGCTAAGACATTCATTTCTCCTTGCACGAATCTCGTCAAAAAAGAGATATTTCTTGCCTTAAATGGAGTTCCTTCTGATCCGTGGACCAAAGACCCGAGCATTCCAGACTGTCCAGTGGCGCTCCCCAACCCAAATCCGATGCATCTGAATACAACACATGGTTTGGGTTCTTGATCGTAAGCGAAAGACCTTCTCGAAGTCTGACGTTGCTGTCCCACCAAGTCAGACATGTCTTGACTGAGTTGGAGATTGGGATAGAGATGCTCTCTAAGCCCTTCCCCTTGTTCCAATGGTTTAGGTGAAATTGAAGAGGGCAAAGGTTGAGTCTCCCCAGAGAGAAAAACTGCTCCAGCGAAGAAAGAGTTCCCACGAGGCTCGTTCAAATTCTTAAAGAGCAACTGTTTTTCTCTTGTAAGTGACGGACTTTTAACAGAGCTTGTTTCATTCTTGTGGGAGACGAAAAGGCCCGAAAAATTCGACACTGTATCTCCATCCCCAAATAAAGAATAGTCTGGGATGGAGTAAGTTACGACTTCTCTACATTCACTATGAGACCTAGCTCCTTGGTTAGGTCTATGTCCATTGAAGGTTCTCCAGACAGCGATTTAATGACGACGCCCTGATTAGCCAGTCGTCAAAATAAAGGGAGGCTCTGATCCCTGAAAAATGTAGAAAGCTTGCTACATTTTGCATGAGCCTTGTAAAAAAACAAGAGGAGCAGGACTGAGGCCAAAGCACAGTGCTCGAAATTGGTACACTACTTTCCCGTCCACAAACCTTAGATATTGTTGAAAGTTTGGATGAATCGGGATGTGGAAGTATGCATCCTGAAGGTCGAGAGAGACCATCCAGTCGCCTTCCCTTACTGCTGCCAAGACAGACTTGGAAGTCTTCATCGTGAACTTTGTCTTGACAATGAACACATTGAGTGCACTTACGTCTTAAGTACTCCTGCAGTGAACGTGGCTGCCAGTTCATTGGAGCCATCCCTTATGGCCTTGTTCATGCATGACATAATTTGTACAGCAATACATTGTCCTCTGGAGAGACCTTCTTACTTAAGGCTCCCAGGGACCAATCCAAAAAATTAAAACCTTCAAAAGCTCGAAAACCTCCTTTCAGGAGATGGTCTAGCTCTGAAGAAGACCATAAAAACTTGGAGCGTCTCATGGCTAGACGACGAGGAGAGTCCACTAGGCTTAAGAAGTCTCCCTGGGCAGAGGCAGGTACTCCCAAGCCGAGAACTTCTCCTGTGTCACACCAGACGCTCGAGCGAGAAGCTAATTTAGAAGGAGGAAAGCAAAAGCAGACTTTCCTAAACTTCTCCTGGATTCCAACCAGTCTCCCAGTAAGCGCATGGCTCTCTTGGAAGAACGAGAGAGAACTGACTTCGTATAAGAAGGAGTCGAAGAAAGTCATGCCAAGAGTAAACTGAGACGGCGGAGAACGTGGAGCAGCCGTTACAAAATGAGTAGGACAAAATTTCCCAAAAGAAAATCATAATTTTTTAAAACAAGGGATTGTTGGACAACCCTAGGTTCCTCCTCTTCTGAATGAATCACCAAAGGTACATTAGTTGAAAGGGGATCATCAACTTCATCTTCAGAAGGCACATCATCTGATAAATCTAAAGTCTTGCGAGAAGGAGATTTATATTCAGAATGACGTGAAGGAAAAGCCTGACAGGCTACATCAACTTGTATATGAACAGAAGTTAAAGTTGGAGGGTCGATGTCACGTTTTGACTGCAGAGAATGTTATTCTACTACACGTCGTGACTGAAGTGACTGACGCTCAAACGTCACGTAGTAACAGCGGTGACTGCTGTTCGATGCTATATCGTGACTACGGTGACTGACCCTCGACGTCACGTCGTGTCTACGGAGTCTACCGCTCAACGTCACATCGTGTCTGTGGTGTCTGCAGCTCAACGTCACATTGTGACTGCGGTGGCTGACGTTCAAAGTCTCGGCGGAACTGTGGTGACTGCTGATCAAAGTTATGACTTGACTTAACTGACTGTCGATCAAAGTTACATCGAGATTTATGCTCCGCATCCCGTTTAACAGCAAAGCTGACACTAGGGATAACGTCAGCGTGACGTAACAAATCTCGTTTTAGAAGGTTGAAGACCTGAATCACGTATCCCAGAACCGTGACGTACAACAAACAAAGGATCCTTTCGCACAGGAACAGGATCATAAGCTTTCATTAAAGAAGAAAGCTTTAACAGCATATCTTGCAAAACACTTAACTTCGGATCAACCGCACTCGGAATAGATCGTGACGTCGGAAACGTCTGTACATGAACGTCATCGCTATGAACGGGACTCTCATGATGACTACAGCTAGGACGTTGATCTTGTTCTGAAGGAACTAATTTACGTTTCAACCGTCTCGAAACCTTACGCCAAGGTTTTTTAAAAGACGAATCATCGGAAGACGAGGAGAACTTCGTCTCTCCTGTCTTATGGTAAGGACGTGCTTGAAGAGCAACGTCTGATACCTTTGAGGGAACGTTTGTTCGTTGGTTTACACCTCTCACTCCCTTAGGTCCTACGACATTCCTGCTCCCTGGGGTAGGGGAGCCTGAAAGAGGTCTCGGAGTAGGCAAGTGACAAGCACGAACAAACGAACCCTCAGAAACACTGACGGCGTCAATGACCTTAGATGCCAGGATACCTGAAAACTTTAAATCAATCAATCAATCAATCAGAAACACTGAACATGTTTTTCGCACTTTCTTCACTGATATCGCATTTTTTAATAATTTCACATTAGACATGAATAAAGCTGATTTCTACCTGAAGCACGCAATTCTCCCTTAAATCAAAAGGTTAGAATTGCGAAATATGTCGTATAATGTAAGCTCATTAGTACAAAATGAAACACACATGCAAAAATTAATAAACATATACATATATATAGAATAAAACGGAAATATATAAAGTTAAAAAGATCAGTAACTGGGGAGGAGACTAAAACTAGTTCACTAAGGACTACGTTTTCAATCTTTCACCGTACAGTGCCTTGGGATGAGAATAAAAACTAGAACGTTTTATCCTCTCTCTCTCTCTCTCTCTCTCCCCGTACAGAGACTTGGGACGAGAGTAAATATCTGAATCGAGAAGAACAACGTTACTCACTCCCAAACTCCTTGTACAGAGATCTGGGACGAGAATAAAGATCGGATCGTTCTCTCTCTCTCTCTCTCTCTCTCTCTCTCTCTCTCTCTCTCTCTCTCTCTCTCTCTCTCTCTCTCTCTCTCTCTTGTCCCTCACAAGAGAATGGCTCACTCACTCTTCGCCAATAAAAGGTTATTTGACTAAAGGAAAATACTAAAAGGACTAAGAAATTGAAAATTAACATGCTCCTTTAAATTAGTATTTAAAAAACTTCAGTTTGTAAGAAGAATGAACAAAACGTCAAAATCGATTTACTCTTTCTGCAAAGTGAAATCGTGATTCTCTCTCTCTCTATCGTAACGATAGAGTGCAAACTGCCTAGCATAAATAAACCAAACGTTAGTTCATCTTTGAAAACAGCACGAAGACTATTCAAAGAATAAATTTCTTAAAATATTTTCTAAAAATATTCATCTCATCAATCTAAACAAATATAAAAGTTGAATGGGCTCAACGTTGTTTAACTTCGTTTTCCAAGTCAGGACCGCCTACAAAGAATAGGCAAAGGTTGCTAATAAACAAAAATATAAAATTTATCTCTGTGTTTAGTAAAGGGAAAGGGAATCGAAGAGGCCTAATAGAGGTGGGTGAGATATAAAATATATAGAGGTAAATCTATAAATATCAACAATAATTTATAGTTATAAAATAATTACTAAAAGCCTTTAACACACTTCCGTACACTGAGGGACGGGTCGGCCATCTTTTATCTATGGAAAATCCAGAGAGAGATTAAGAAAAAAAGCAAGGGTAAAAAAAAAAATTTTCTCTCCTTTCAAAAGAATTTCTTTTGAAGGTCGTATTGTTTGAGAATAATCCAACACGGCGAAAGCCATATAACCATGAACAAGTACTTCACCAATCAGTAGAAACTTGAGGTTAAGCGCGAGCGGAACCAATGCTGTCACTACCACCGACAGAGAAGAACTGAATTGGTTGAGAAGTATATGCGGTATCTGGCCGATAGTCGGCGCTGGTAGGCACACCCAGCAACCTTCATGGCGATTGCTCGCGAGTTTTTGGAATCTGTCGATCGTCGGAGACGTAAGCTATATATATATTCACCGGCTAAGTTTAATATTTAAAAATATATATAACAGTTCCAAGAGAAAAACAGGGGTACTAGGAATTTAGGGAAATGTAGTGGAGAATGTTTCACCTACTACTGCACTCGTTGCAAGTGATCCCAAAACGTAGACGTCTTCATAGAGACTGGACACGGTAACAGTAAAGCAAGACGAATACAGGATTACCCCTTCACAAGACTGTATACGCGATGCTTGCAGAGAACAGTCTAGTTTAAAAATTACAAAAGTTTCTACAGCTCTAACTTCGTGAGTCTTTACCCTTTCAACGTCTTATGATCTGTCACCCAACCGTGTGGAAGAACCTTTGTAATCAAAGTCTATACGAGATGACAGAATGTTTAGACATGTATCGCAGGCTTCTTGACCATGCACCTAAGAGTTATGAATAGACTCTTATCTTCTTTGTTCTTGTCCCAATAATGCTTCATCGTTTTAATCGGGCAAAAAACTCTTCTCAGCCCATCACAAACCAAATTCGAGAGAATAGTGATCACGAAAAATTTAGGCTATGGATGAGAAAGATGTTTATTAATAACCAAAAATCCAGGTTGCAAGGTACTTATGGCTTAACCAATGTGAAGTCCATGTTCTTGCTAAAAGAGTGAACTTCACTGACTCTCAACTATGGTAGACTTACTCAGAAAGTCTCCAAAGTTAGGCCTTAAAAAGAAACCAAGTGTAAAGGGTCGGATCTGTCACTACCGCGAAGCTCCAGAAACGAACCCTGAATTTCAGACTGGAGCATCTTGCTGATGCCTCCAAGTCCTCTCAAATGATCTGAGATGATCTATAAAGTCTCTATTCGATAGATCCAATCTTCTGCGTCTGAAGACAGATGCCCGCATACTCCTGTACCCTTTGATGGTCGAGGAGGGAAGAAAATGTGTTTTCTTCTAAGGTCAAAGAAAAAATAGGCCACTTGTGTTAGAGTTACCTAATGAAGAGTAGGCTCTAGCTCTACACCACTCCATAAAGCACTCTAATTGGGTTGGAAAACCTTGAGGCAAATGTCCTTTGTACAAGCAAAAGCCTCAGCTGTCTCCTTCGAACAACCCTCTAGATCTTAGGGGTTTTCCGAAATACTGGAGGCAGCTAGACCTAAAGCTTGATGGTTTAACATAAAACGTTCGTGATCCTGACACGGGGAAAAGGACTAAAGACATGCTTCCAACATGCACCCAGCATGGTCCCAGCATGAGTCCAGAACGGTTCCAGCATGCTGCCTACACTCAACATGTCGTGAAAGAGAACTGGGATCTAGAACCGCCTCCCAAAACTCGTCCATATCGGTCGCAAGAAACCGATATTAAAGCTAGGCGTTGAAAAGAAGCGTCAACCACGTGAACCTCATGCTGTGAGGTTAAGACCCGATTCGTGTGTAACCAGCAAGCGTTCAACAAACTTAAAGCCAAAGCTTGACAAGAGGGAGCATTAGCTGCAAGGCCAGAGAAACGCGAAGGAGAGACAATAATCTGGCTAAACTGCTGTGAGAACAAGACTTGACTGTATGCGTCTAGCATGCGACCATAATGTCGCATGTGGTTGCATTTCCGTAAGGTGTCAGCGTGCTGTATGCGTTCACCTTGTCGTGTGGGCACAGCGCTGTGTGTGTGCCCGGCTTGATGTAAATCTACAGCGTGCAGCGTGGAGGCGACAGCATCGCGTCCGGTCATTGACGGAAAGACGGAACTGATAGCCGAGAGTTGTCCACGTGTAGGATGCGTACGCACGAGTGATAGTTACGCGTCCCGCAGACCGCGAAAATGGGACAACTTGTTGAAAGGATCAACTTTGACTGTTAGCGTCCAACATACGACCAGACTGGCGTCTGCATCTGGGACTACGTGAGGGAGAGACCAGAACTTGCGTCTGTGTCTGCACGACGTCTGCCGTAAGAGAGAGACCAGACTGCTACAAGCACCCGCTCTAACACTTCTCGTAACACGAGCATATCTCTGCAAGGAAGCGCTACTAAGCATAGGAGAACTATGCCTTCTGACACTAATCGGAAAACCATTTCTTTGATCTATGGTAGTCCTTAGACTCTTTAGGAGTAAAATTTTCTCCCCCCCGAGAATCGTAAACGCTAAACACAGATGAAATAGACCTCTTTTAGCTCAGACCAAATCTACACTTGCGGGGTAGCGAGTGCGCCAATTCAAGCGTGGGCAAAGGCCGGGAGAGAGCATCAATCGCAGTCCTGTGAGCGACCTGGGAGAGTCCCTATGACATTTCAAGCGCGCCTTGTGCGCGAACTGAACGTATCCAATGCCGTGAGATACCGTCAACAGTAGTCGCTAGACCTCAGAAGAAAGTAATAGACCTTTCTCCAAACTGGGGAAGGAGAAGTAGTGTGAACAGAAGCAAACTGAGCACCTTTTCCCTCCGAAGAACTATGTGTCTTACACGATTCAGGTGCTGACACGTCGCCTTCTTCCGAAAAGAAAAAACTTCCGGCGAACGTTAGATACTGCAGGATAAGTTAATAGAAAAACATACGACTCCTGAAAGGTCTTGGACAAACTGATTGGTGACTACCAATTCCAGATTATGCGTCCTTCGATGAGGACAAAGTCCTTCCTCCCTGAAAGTGAGTCAGAATCCAGAGGAAGAGCTAGGATTGTATGTGACTTGTCTGACTTCCGCTTCTCTCGCGGAAGAAAAAACACACTCGATTGCTTCCTGTTCACGCATCAAAACCCCACTGCTGCGAAGGTAAGTTCTGTTCGCGTGTATACATGACGAGTAACTACCTAGTCTGGTAGACAGGGAAAACGTAGAATGTTATTCTCGTCAGGGAACTGCATTCTAATATGCAGAAAACAGTTACAAGATCCATGATACCATAGCGATGACGATCTGATCGCTTCAAGACATTCCAACTCTGCTCTTTTCAAGATACTATGTCACATGGTTGTGATGTCATAGCTCGCCAATCATAGGCGAAGAAAAGAGCATTACCTCATCATTCCAAAGTGAAGAGAGACCGTCTTGGACTGCATCAACAATATCGCTTGGCGGAACAGACGTTTAATGCACAAGGTCCGCGAAGAACCTCAGCCTACCGACCTTCCTTCTCCCAAGGGTTGGAACGTAAATTAAAGATATAGGACTAGGGGGCAAGGTGAAAACGAACAAACACCTCCTCCAGAGCACTGTGCTATGTTTACGAGTCACTAACAAGAGCGGTTTAAAAAACATAAAACATTAAATCATAAAAGATCTGCCCGTGGCGGGAGATATACTTTAACGAACTATTCTCATAAAGACCTTAATGCCCTTTCTGTTGTAGCAGCTGCAAGCGCTGTATCATCTCTACAGTAAGCTTCGTTATTTTCCTGAGAATGATTTAATGTTAATTCATTACTTTATTTTACCATTAATTTACTAGGCCATCGTTCCCTAAACTCCTTTAGGGAACGATGGCCTAGTAAATTTGGGTTAAAGCATCTTGCTTTCCCAAATAGGGTTGTAGCTGGCTTGTAATACAAATAAAATAAAATAAATAGCGACACCATCAACTCAACAAGCGAAAACTCTCAAGTCGAAACGAGGAGCAGCAGGTAAAAAATATGACGGAAACTCTTTAGAAAAATTCTCATGAGTTTCTGAAAGTTATTCCCTTCCTTTTACAATCTCTCCTAGGAAGAGAAGTCTTGATTCTTAGGAATCCACTCCTTATGATTCTGAATTCGGACCTCAATACTTAGAGGTTTAATTCTAGTTCTCACAACCAAGAGTTAGCCCAGCAGGCCTTGGACCGAGAATATAATAACTTTCTAGTTAAGATTTATTTCTTAATATAGCGCCTGGAGCAACAATAACTAAACACTAGACGTTCATGGTCAGGTAGACATCAAAGTCTATAGTAATAGGTAGCGAAGCGACCACCCCGACGCTGAAGCGTCCACACTGATGCTGAAGCGCCCACACTAGCGCTGAAGCGTCCACACTGACGCTGAAGCGTCCACACTGACGCTGAAGCGTCCACACTGACGCTGAAGCGTCCACACTGACGCTGAAGTGTCCACACTGGTGCTGAAGCGTCCATACTGACGCTGAAGTGTCCATACTGACACTGAAAGCGTCTACACTGACGCAGAAGCGTCCACACTGACGCTGAAGCGTCCACACTGACGTGGCGCTTCGCTCCATTCCGTCGACGTTCCGTTTCTGTTGCCGCACCGTTCCGATGACGCTTCGCCGGCTCTGCTGCCTAGCGAACGTCGGCGCGTCTGTATAGACTAATACTAGGTGCTATGATCCGTCGGTTTGCGTCGAGCATTCGAAGTAAAGCATCCACTTTCCCCCACCATTGAACATTGCGGTAGGTAGACCACCTGTGCGACAACGAGTTCTCACCGTTAAAGACACGACGCCTGTGCGTCCGTGTCAAAGACCGGAATCGAGACCCCAACCGCACTTAACGGCAGGCAGAAAAGACTGCATAAACGAAGATAGATGCTGTTTCATGCCTAACTACAAAGATCAAGGATCAACCTTAGGCGAAACGTATTCAGCAAGATCTTTGTCGATCCATAGCGCTAGCCACTGTCGAGAGACGACACCCATCAGGTGGGGTGGCGGCACTGCGTCTGCGCCGCATGAAACGTAATACACGCAGAACGAAACTAATTTTGTTTTCAGCTTAGCGCCTTAGAAAACACTAACACCTCGCTTTATCTATAGCGAGGGTGAGCGTTCTGGTGGTCGACAGAAAACACTCGAGAGGACTTCAGTTCGGGTCTAAAAGACTGTAACGCCTGGTTACCCTCTCGATTCCTTTCGCCGTTTGACTTAACTACTCGCCTGGGTCCGGGAGCTCGACAGAGGTCTAAGGCTAGGATAACGACAGGTCCGAAAAGAAGCACTCTCCACTGAATAAAATTCACCGCACACTTTATCACTAAAAAATTTGCACTTTACTCTTTGGCACAAAGATAGTTTCATAATTACCTGAAAGACAAAATATACACTCTCTCAAAGGAAATGAACTCCGTAGGGAGAGACTTATAATTCTGTCACTGGACAATTGTTTGAATGGGAAAGCAAAAGTACCGAATCCCATATAAATGTAACAAAATATTAAATATCAAAAATTACCTTAATCGATATAATATTTATACATTAAAATAAACCCTTAAATTAAGGGGTTCCAATAAAAGATGAATAATCACTCGCATCATTGGAACATCTACAAATACTATACAAACAATTTAGTATTCCGAAAACCACCAAAGCAACAACGATACATAGAATCGTGCGCTACGACGAATGTAAAGAATACTGCATCGTATAAAATAAACTGAAGTGTAACTTCCTTTAATCTCTGACTAAGGAAAAATACTGAAAGGACCAATTAATTGCAAAATAAAATGTTCCTTTTATAAAGTACAATTAAAAACTTGAGAAGTAAGAAGAAAGTACTATTCATAAAATCGCTACAAAATATGTAACATCGTAACGATACTGATTACCGTAACAAAAATAAACTGAACGGTAGTTAATCTTTGCAAACAGATCAAAGATTATCTAAAGAAAAATATTAAAAGGATAAAATTTTCTCAAAATAATTCCTTTAATTTAATTTATAACTTAAAACTCTAAAAGCAAAATCACTTATATTCTTAAAAGGCAAGACAGACTTTTAGCCTACGGAAGAGGCTGTGACGTCATCCATGGACGAAATGTTTACATTTCGCCCCTATGCTTTTGTGAGGTTTAAAATAGGTTGAAAAACCTTCCAACCCTACCTTTTAAGTTAAAATACGTGATCACAGATCAAATAAAACAAATATGCGAAAGCCAAAACTCAAAAACGTTAATACATCACCAAATAACGTCCAAACAGAGTAAGAAAACCAAGAGAGAATTTCCAATAGTTCAGCCAGCTATGGCGGCAGAAAAAATATGAATTGGTTAAGGATAGTTCTTCCTGTGGTACCGCGAGGGCGCTGGGGTACACCTGGTTTATTTGCGCTAAGCTGCCCAAGAGATTTTGAATTTTCTGCCGGGGCGTCGGGGACTTAGGCTATTATATAACGGGCGGGTAAGTTTTATATTTAAAACCAGCTATTATGCAGCCACCACAGAGCCAATAGAGAACGTATCGAGCCTCCTGTGGGTCACATCCTGCAGGTAGTGGGCTGTGAAGGTCGTCTGACGCTTTCACACTCCTGCTTGTAGAACCTGCGTCACTGAGAAGTTCTTCTTGAAGGCCAGGGGCGTAGCTACGCCCCTGACATCATGCGCTCTAAGGCGACATGACGGAGGAGGGTCAGGATTCAGGGACAGATGGATCGCCCTACGAATCCATGCCGAGATGGTATTCTTGGTGTCCCTTCTCTTTGTTCTCCCAGTGCTCACAAACAAAGCTTGCACTTGGGGACAAATGCAGCCGTTCTTTGAGATATAACCTCAGACTCCTTACTGGACACAGTAGGGGAAGGTCTGGGTCATCTGTTACAGAACGAAGACTCGAAATCCGGAAAGAGTCGAATCGAAGATCCGGCACTCCCGGATTCTGTGTCTTAGCCACAAACTCAGAGATGAATATGAACGTTACCTAGCCCCATCCAATTGAATGGGCGATGTCAACGAGAGACCATGAAGTTCACTGACTCGCTTGGCCGAGGCCAATGCTAGTAGGAACACCGCCTTCCTAGTTAGGTGGCGATCTGAAGACTGGCGAAATGGTTCGTACGGAGGTCTCTTAAGACGCCTGAGAACTCGAACCATATTCCATGGAGGAGGTCTCACTTCCGACTGAGGGCAGGTAAGATCATATCTTCGTCTGAGTAGGGAAAGTTCCAGTGAGGGAGAAATATCCACTTCTTTGAGCCTGAAGACTAGACTTAAGGCTGAGCGATAGCCTTTCATTGCCGAGACTGAAAAGCGCATTCTTCCCGCAAATATACGAAGAACTCCGCTATTGCTGTAATAGTGGTATCGAGTGGAGAGATACCCCTCACGACTCCAACCACAGGAACTCGCCACTTTGCCTGGTAGACCCCTGCGGATGATCTACGCAGGTGTCCAGACATCCCGTTCGCAACTCGTTGCGACAATCCTCTCTTAGCAAGATGCTGGATAGTCTCCAGGCTTGAAGTCGAACCGAAGCTATGGCTTTGCGAAAGATGTTGGCATGTGGTTGTTTGAGTAGGTTGTGCCGTAGAGGGAGTTCTCTCGAAAGTTCCGTTAGGAATTGCGGAAGGTCCGGAAACCATTCCGTGTGATGAGCCACAAAAGGGTCATCGGGAGATTGACCGATATTCTGGTCTTGTTGAGCATCCTCCTCATCAGACAGAACGAGGGAAAAGCTTACACGTCGGTGCTGTCCCACCGTTGTTGGGAGGCATCTTGCCAGAGTGCCTTGGGATCTGGGACTGGGGGGCAATACAGCGGGAGCTTGAAGGTCAGCGCTGTAGCGAACCGATCCACAGTCGGGTAAGCCCACAAAGTCAGGACTTTGTTGGCTACTGGATGATCCGAGGACCACCCGGTACTCATTATCTGAGAAGCTCTGCTTTGACCGTCGGTGAGCACATTCCCTTTGTCTGGGATGAAGCGAGCCGATAGAGGAATCAAGTGGACTTCAGTCTATCTCAGTATCTCTACTGAGAGATGGGATAGCTGCTTGAAAAGGTACCTCCTTGCTTATTGATGTAAGCCACTACTGTGGTGAAGTATCTCATCACACCACAGAGTGATCCGCCAGGTCCTTGTTGGAACTGTTGAAGGGCCAGGAAGACGGCCTTCATCTCTAGCAGATTTATATGGAGGCACTTTTCCGATTTTGACCACAGGCCTGCGGTCCTGTGGTAAAGAACGTGGGCACCCCCCCCCCTTCCTTTGAGGTGTCCGAAAACAGCATCCAAACCGGAGGAAGGAACGAGAAGATCCATTTTCCTTCATAGGTTCTCGCTTGTCACCCACCACTGGCGATTTGTCCGTTCCGCAGGATCCATAGGGATCATGGTGTCCGGGGAATCGCAGCCTTGATTCCACTAGGACCTGAGTCGCCCCTGGAGAGACCTAATGCTGAGGCGACCGTAGAGAACTAGACAAGCCAAGGGTGAAAGGTGACCGAGGAGACATAACCATGATTGGGTTGGAAGCTCTTTTCGTCTGAGGAAAGGGCTTGCGACTCTTCTCAGCCTTGCTATCCTGTCGTCTGATGGAAAGGCGTTATGGAGATTGGTGTCTATAATCATGCCTAAGTGAACCAGTCATTGATTGGCAGCAGAGCAGACTTCTCAAGACTTACCATGATCCTTGGATCCTGGCAAAGTCGTAGAAGTCTGTCTCGGTGTCAAAGAGGGAATGACTCCGAGTCTGCTAGGATCAGGCAGTCATCCAGATAATGGAGGAGACGGAAGCCGATCCTGAGTGCCCATGATGAAATTAGGGTGAACAGTCCGGTGAAACCCTGTGGTGCTGTGGAGAGACCGAAACATGGCACCTTGAAATGGTACTCCTTGTAGTCTATGCTGAATCCTAAGTACTTCCTTGAAGACGAATGGACTGGGATCTGGAGGTACACGGCCTTCAGGTCCAGAATACACAAGAAGTCTTGCGGTTTACTGCCAGACTGACTGTGTCTGCGGTCTCCATGCTGACCGAAGTATGCTTTAATCTGGACCTCTGCCCACAGAGTTCGCCGCCTTGCTGATCCCATGACAAGGGTATTAAATAACACCGGATTCGTCCTCAGGGGAGGTAGAGGTGTTGTGAACAGGATGCGATATCCCTGACTGATTACGGAAATCGTCCAGGAAACGGTCCTGAGTTGCCACAACCTGTCTGCGCAATCTTGTAGGTATCCCGCCACTGGTGGACATGCAGGGAAACTGCCAATCCTAGCGTTTGCGGCCTCGGCTGCTCCTTCTAGGATTCTTCCCTCCCCTGGGGGGACTAATTGCCTTTTTTGTCCTTGACCGGAAAGGGCTTAGACCCCACTGTCTTAGCTGCCGTTGTTTTGGTGGGACGTGGTTGCTGAAGTGCTGGAGGTTTATAGGGCTTGAATGTCAAAGCCCCATATAGGAGGGAGTCTTGGTGACTTCCTACACCTCTCAGCCGCCTGCTTCACATCCTTAGGCTCAAACAGTTTCGTTCTCATAACGAAAGAATGTCTGAGCCTGTAGATTTTGGTGCTAGAGGACTCCCGTTACTGTCTTGGAGTCCTTTGACTCCCTCCCGGGAGGGATGCAAGACTCCAACCACGACGGAGGCAGGCTCTTCTCCACCCCTATTCGATAAGACTTTACCGTGCGAGGTGGGGTTTCCCTTAATGGTGTGATTGGGGAACGTCTCACCTCCCGTGACTCTTCTGAGGGCGGGAAAATTTCGTCCGAAGGTGAGGGAGAAAAGTCTGAGGGGGGAGAGTGCCTGCCTCGAAGACTTACGAGGAGACAGCTACGACCTCGTAGAAGTTACCTCGTCCGAAACTCCTCTTTTCCTCATTGGGGGAGTGGATGTAGCCAAGGATTTGTGGCTCAACTCAGAGAAAACAGCTTAAAAGCCTGTGCTACCGCTCTGATTAGAGTCCCAGACCAGGCTGCCGGCTGACAGCTGTGCTGTCAGACACTCCCTCTGGAGGGGAAATCGCCTGTAAAAATATAAGGAAGGCATGTCCCTGGGCCTTTCTGGAACCTCCCCCCCCACCAGCAAGCGCGCTGTTCTGTGCTGGGGGGGGGGGGAATGTGGCGATGGCGTCCTTACCACGCGATGTCCGGCAGCCTCGCGCGGGGGAGGGTATTGGTGATTGCGCTAGGGAGCGCGCTGGCGCTCGCGCGATGGGGAATACCCGGGGGTCGCGCGCGAGACTGTCGATGCTCTGATGCGGGCGCGCGGGAATACCCTGGGCTCGCGCACGGGAGACTGCTGAAAACGCTTGCACGCTGCCGAGACTTCATAGAGTGCGCAGGAATCATATTGATGTGCAGGATCAGAATGAAGAGCCCGTGTGGACCAGAATGTTGGAGCGTGCAGCAGCGCATAGGAGTTTGTTGGCGCGCGCGCGGAAGACCAACGGTGAGCGCGAGCGCGCAAGACTATTGGCGCGCACGGGGGAGACCATCGGTACCTGCGCATGAAAAAGATCTTCGGCGCTTGCGCGCGTCAGAAGATCTTCGGCGCTTGCGCGCGTAAGAAAATCGTTGACGCTTGCACGTTTAAGAAGATCGTCGGCGCTCGCGCGCGTTAGAAGATTGGCGAGCGCACGCGGAAAACCATCGGTGGCCGCGCGCGGACGATCGTCGGCGCTTACGCGCGTAGGAAGATCGTCAGCGCTTGCGCGTGAAAGAAGATCGTCGGCGCTGGCGCGCGTAAGAAGATCGTCCGCGCTTGCGCGCGAAAGAAGATTGTCAGCGCTTGTGCGTGAAAGAAGATCGTCAGCGCTTGCGCGCGTACAAAGATCGTTGGTGTAAGAAGATCATCGGCGTGCACGCGCGCTCGTAAATGCGCTAGGATGCAGGGTCAGCTGACAGGATGATCAGGAACTGGGATGTGTCCTTAAAAAGGGGCGGTCATCCCCCGATGAGGACCGTAGGCAGGACTGCTTCAGAGTCCAGAGTCGAAGTCCTACGTTGCAGTGCAAGTTTGAACTGGAAGATCAGTAGGTCAGCTGGCTCAACACTGGAAGATCTGCTTGATACTCCTAGGAAGGGTCTCTATGAGAGACCTTTCCCGCCAACGGGAGAGGTGCCCTTCGTAGAAGAGACTAGGAGACACTTGCAGGCTGAATCACTGGTGAGTGCATGTGCGTTATCTCAGGAAACTCCAACGATGTGCACTGATGCGCAGGTGAACGTTGGCGCGCAGTCCCTGGAACAGGATGTCTCTGGATGGCAGTCTCAGGAACAGCAGGCTGCACGTGACCGCGCAGGAGAACGTTGGCGCGCAGGGGATACCTGGCGCTTAAGGGACTTACTCACAATGTGAGAAAGCCCCTTTTGTCCCGAAGGGACCGGTGCCCGTTGGATAACGGGGTGCGTGGGCGCCCACAGCCAGGAACGTAGACGGCAGGTCAGCAGGTCTAGGAGATGGCTGGTCTAATCAGGAACAATCCTCCGAAGAGGGGTCTCCATGAGTGGCCTCTCTCGCGAACGAGACAGGTGAACACTTCGTAGAAGAGACTTGAAGACACTGGTGATGGCGCCCCTTAGGGCCGTTGGATCAGCAAGGTGACCTACAAGGAGCAATCCTCCAAAGTGGAGTCCTTAAGAGTGGCCTCCCTCGCGAACGAGAGAGATCACAAGACTGATCCTGCAGCTGCTCAGCCCCTTGAGCATAGCTGCAGGTGTGACTGCTCATCCCCAAGAGCATAGCCACCTGAAGTTTTCATGCGCCCGGCCTTGCAACCGCTCAGCTCCTTGAGCATGGTTACAAGTGCGGTCGCTCAGCACCAAGAGCATAACCGCCTGAGGACCAGGAAAACCCATCCAGGAATTATTAAGGTATTGGAAGTTCCCCCTCTTCAGGGGGAAGCTCTCATTCCTGGGAAGGGAACCTCCCTCGGAAGGGAAGTTACCTACCGCTGGAGGCGAACCTCCTTAGGGTTCTAAGATGAACTAAAGAGCTGACAGTTGTCAAGGGAGGACTTCTAAGAGAAGAGTTACACCCATGACGATGTCCTAGAGAGACGGCAGCGACAGCAGACTCCCCAGGCACAAACAGGACAGCTCTGCTTCGTTGGCACACTTTAGTCAAACGAAGAAAAACTGCATAGTTAACTGGGAAAATAAAGTTAAATAATTATTTAACAGAATTTCCCCCGGGAGGAACTCCGAAGAGTAACCCCGAGGGAAAAGCAAAACATGACAAATTCGAAGATAATATGTTATTTTCATTAGTAAAATAAATTTTTGAATATACTTACCCGATAATCATGTAGCTGTCAACTCTGTTGCCGACAGAAATCTACGGTCGGGATACGCCAGCGATCGCTATACAGGTGGGGGTGAACACCACAGCGCCATCTGTGGTCAGGTACTCCAGTACTTCTTGTCAACACCACCTCAATTTTTTCCTCGGTCCACTGGTTCTCTATGGGGAGGAAGGGTGGGTCAATTAAATCATGATTATCGGGTAAGTATATTCAAAAATTTATTTTACTAATGAAAATAACATTTTTCAATATTAATCTTACCCGATAATCATGTAGCTGATTCACACCCAGGGTGGTGGGTGGAGACCAGCATACATGTTAACAAAGAAGCTAAGTATCCCGTATTTTATTTTATTAGTTATTCAAAAATAACATAAAATAAATAAGTACCTGGTAAGGAAGACGACTTGAACCATTACTCTGCCTTTATTAAGTACGTCTTCCTTACTGAGCGTAGCGGTCCTCTTAGGATGCTGAACGACTCTTAGGTGCTGAAGTATAAAGGGCTGCAACCCATACTAAAGGACCTCATCACAACCTTTAACCTCGGCGCTTCTCAAGAAAGAATTGACCACCCGCCAAATCAACAAGGATGTGGAAGGCTTCTTAGCCGACCGTACAACCCATAAAAAGTATTCAAGAGAAAGGTTAAAAAGGTTATGGGATTATGGGAATGTAGTGGCTGAGCCCCCGCCTACTACTGCATTCGTTGCTACGAATGGTCCCAGGGTGTAGCAGTTCTCGTAAAGAGACTGGACATCTTTGAGATAGAATGATGCAAACACTGACTTGCTTCTCCAATAGGTTGCATCCATAACACTCTGCAGAGAACGGTTCTGTTTGAGGGCCACTGAAGTAGCCACAGCTCTCACTTCATGTGTCCTTACCTTCAGCAAAGCAAGGTCTTCTTCCTTCAGATGAGAATGTGCTTCCCTAATCAGGAGCCTGAATAGGTAAGAAACTGAGTTCTTAGACCTTGGAAGAGAAGGCTTCTTGATAGCACACCAAAAGGCTTCTGATTGTCCTCGTAAAGGTTATGACCTTTTTAGATAGTACCTAAGAGCTCTAACTGGGCAAAGTACTCTCTCCAGTTCGTCCCCCACCAAGTTGGACAGGCTTGGGATCTCGAACGACTTAGGCCAAGGACGTGAAGGAAGCTCGTTTTAGCAAAAAACCGAGCTGCAAGGAACATGTAGCCGTTTCAGATGTGAAAACTATGTTCCTGCTGAAGGCGTGGATCTCACTTACTCTTTTAGCTGTTGTCAAGCACACGAGGAAAAGAGTTTTTAATGTGAGGTCCTTAAAAGAGGCTGATTGGAGAGGTTCAAATCTTGATGACATAAGGAACCTTAGGACCACGTCTAGATTCCAGCCTGGAGTGGACAACCGACGTTCCTTTGAGGTCTCAAAAGACCTAAGGAGGTCCTGTAGATCTTTGTTGGTGGAAAGATCCAAGCCTCTGTGGCGGAAAACCGCTGCCAACATACTTCTGTAACCCTTAATCGTAGGAGCTGAAAGGGATCTTACGTTCCTTAGATGTAACAGGAAGTCAGCAATCTGGGTTACAGTGGTACTGGATGAGGAAACTGCATTGGCCTTGTACCAGCTTCGGAAGACTTCCCCTTTAGACTGATAGACTCTGAGAGTGGATGTCCTCCTTGCTCTGGCAATCACTCTGGCTGCCTCCTTCGAAAAGCCCCTAGCTCTTGAGAGTCTTTCGAAAGTCTGAAGGCAGTCAGACGAAGAGCGTGGAGGTTTGGATGTACCTTCTTTACGTGAGGTAGACGTAGAAGGTCCACTCCTAGAGGAAGAGTCCTGGGAATGTCGACCAGCCATTGCAGTACCTCTATGAACCATTCTCTCGCGGGCCAGAGCGGAGCCAACCAACGTCAGCCGTGTCCCTTTGCGAGAGGCGAACTTCTGAAGTACCCTGTTGACAATCTTGAACGGCGGGAATGCATACAGGTCGAGATGGGACCAATCCAGCAGAAAAGCATCCACGTGAACTGCTGCTGGGTCTGGAATCAGAGAACAATACAACGGGAGCCTCTAGGTTATCGAGGTAGCGAACAGATCTATGGTTGGCTGACCCCACAGGGCCCAAAGTCTGCTGCAAACATTCTTGTGAAGGGTCCACTCTGTGGTGATGACCTGACCCTTCCGGCTAAGGCGATCTGCCATGACATTCATATCGCCCTGAATGAACCTCGTTACCAGCGTGAGCTTTCGATCTTTTAACCAGATGAGGAGGTCCCTTGCGATCTAGAACAACTTCCAAGAATGAGTCCCTCCCTGCTTGGAGATGTAAGCCAAGGCTATGGTGTTGTCAAAGTCCACCTCCACCACCTTGTTAAGCTGGAGGGACTTGAAGTTTATCAAGGCCAGATGAACCGCCAACAGCTCCTTGCAATAGATGTGAAGTGTCCTTAGCTCCTGATTCCATGTTCCCGAGCATTCCTGTCCGTCCAAAGTCGCACCCCAGCCCGTGTCTGATGCGTCAGAGAAGAGACGGCGGTCGGGTTTCTGAACAGCCAAAGGTAGACTTCCTTGAGAAGAAAGCTGTTCTTTCACCACGTGAGAGTAGACCTCCTCTCTTCGGAAACAGGAACTGAGATCGTCTCTAGCGTCATGTCCTTTATCCAGTGAGCCGCTAGATGATACTGAAGGGGGCGGAGGTGGCGTCTCCCTAACTCGATGAACAGGGCCAGCGATGAAAGTGTCCCTGTTACACTCATCCACTACCTGACTGAGCATCGGTTCCTTCTCAGCATGCTCTGGATGCAATCTAGGGCTTAGTAGATCCTTGGGGCCGACGGAAAAGCCCGAAAAGCTCGACTCTGAAGATCCATACCCAGGTAGACAATGGTCTGGGATGGGACGAGCTGGGACTCCTCAAAATTGACCAGGAGGCCCAGTTCCTTGGTCAGATCCATAGTCCATCTGAGAATCTCCAGACAGCGACGACTTGTGGGAGCTCTTAAAAGCTAGTCGTCTGACGGAGCCGGACACAAGATCATGGTACTGCTGCACAGTCTGTGAACTGTCAACCATGGGGAAGCGAGGAAGTACAGCGACAACCCGAAGCTGTCTAGACTGTCTGGGTCGTACAGACAACTCCTAATCGGGTTGCTGAGGTTGCCGCACTGCGTCACAACAAGTCACTTCTGCTGGTTGTTGAACGTCTTCCCAGTGACACACTGACTCCGTAAACAAAAAAATCTCTAACAAGGACTAAGCTTGGACTGCATGTCTTGCAACAAAGCTCAAGGTCTATGGGAGCAGGTGTGGTAACAGAAGGGGTTAGCGACTGACGTGGAACCATTACCCTCCCTGGAAGCATGTTATGCTTAAATAAAAGTCCATAGGAGGCTAAGCAGCTAAAGGCTCCTCTCCAAATGACAGAGTCCTCAAGGGAATATCAGGAGGGAGAATAGCACTTTCTCATCTACCGGAACCATATCCGAGAAAAGCTAAGTTCTCTCAGTGAGGGTTTCACTGGTGCAAAAGCAGCAGACTAGAAGGCAACGTTATGAAACTGCTTGACAGTCTAGTGAGTTGGCAACAACCAAAGATGTGTGACTGAGGAGCATGCGGTAAGGTATGCAGAGCATGCTGTATGCAGAGCATGCTGTATGTAGAGCATGCTGTAAGGTAAGCAGAGCATGTTGCATGGCGTGCGGCTTATGCTGCATGGGATGAGGCTCATGCTGCATGGGATGAGGCTCATGCTGCATGGTATGAGGCTCATGCTGCATGGGATGAGGCTCATGCTGCAAGGGATGAGGCTCATGCCGCATGCGTTGAGGAGGATGCCGCATAGTATGAGGCTCCTGCCTCATGGGTTGAGGCGGTTGCCGCATAGCATGAGGCTCCTGCCTCATGGTTTGAGGAGGATGCCGCATAGCATGAGGCTCCTCATAGCATGAGACTCCTGCCTCATGGGTTGAGGAGGATGCCGCATAGCATGAGGCTCCTGCCTCATGGGTTGAGGAGGATGCCGCATAGCATGAGGCTGCCACATGGGTAGAGGAGGTTGCCGCATAGCATGAGGCTCCTGCCTCATGGGTTGAGGAGGATGCCGCATAGCATGAGGCTCCTGCCTCATGGTTTGAGGAGGATGCCGCATAGCATGAGGCTCCTGTGAGGTTCCTGCCTCAAGAGTTGCGTCTGCCTCAAGGGTTGAGGAGGTAGCTGCGCAGAGAGAGGCTCATGCTGTGAAGAATGCGGTTGCTGCATGCGTTGAGGCGGCTGCCTCATAGCATGAGGTTCCTGCCTCAAGAGTTGCGTCTGCCTCAAGGGTTGAGGAGGTGGCTGCGCAGAGAGAGGCTCTTGCCTCAAGAGTTGAGGTTCTTGCCTCAAGAGTTGAGGTTCTTGCCTCAAGAGTTGAGGCTCTTGCCTCAAGAGTTGAGGTTCTTGCCTCAAGAGTTGAGGTTCTTGCCTCAAGAGTTGAGGCTCTTGCCTCAAGAGTTGAGGTTCTTGCCTCAAGAGTTGAGGCTCTTGCCTCAAGAGTTGAGGTTCTTGCCTCAAGAGTTGAGGTTCTTGCCTCAAGAGTTGAGGTTCTTGCCTCAAGAGTTGAGGCTCTTGCCTCAAGAGTTGAGATTCTTGCCTCAAGAGTTGAGGCTCTTGCCTCAAGAGTTGAGGTTCTTGCCTCAAGAGTTGAGGCTCTTGCCTCAAGAGTTGAGGTTCTTGCCTCAAGAGTTGAGGCTCTTGCCTCAAGAGTTGAGGCGGTTGCCGCATAGCATGAGGCTCCTGCCTCAAGGAAAGTGGAGGTTGCTGCATAGCGCTGGTACCTGGCAACTCCCAATGCGGCAGCTCACGCATGGAGGCAGGAGGAGCCTCAACATCATACGTCTGGCAGGGTGGACTGCGCAGAGGTGGAGGAGCGCTCGCAAGAGGAGGTGTGCTAACCTTCTCTGCCTGAAACTCCTGCATCAACACCGCAAGCTGAGACTGCATTGTCTGCAGCATAGACCACTAGAGTTTAAGAAAGACAACAACAAACGGAGCTACTGTCCGTTGAGACTGAGGGTCTAAAACAGCTGGTGCGGCAACAGACGGAGTTACTGCCTGTTGCGATACCACCTTGCCTCTCTGGGAGGTGTGCAGTTGTCGTACTGCAGCAAGTCCGAACTGACCCAGTGCTAATGGCACCACCTAGGAGTTGGACTTGCGCGGAAGGGACCGACTTGCACTTAAAAGCTGCAAGATTTGGTCCATGGTTTCTGCGAGAAACCTCTTCCGCAGACGAGGAATAAAAGGGCTCTCTCGTCTTTGTGTGGGTGGGGTGATCACGTCGGCTACGTGAGTTGGTTACACCCGAAACCACGGAGGGAAACGTCTGTTCGTCGATCAAGGCCTGATGAACCCATAAGTCCTTCGACGTTACTTCTCCCCTGCTTGGGAGCTTGTAAGAGGTCCCAGACTAGGCGAACAACTGGCACGAACAGACGAACCCTCGAACGCAACACTGTAACACTTTGCGCTTATCACTTTATCACTTTTGATTTTCTGTTTGCACTTATTTCACTGAACTCGAAACTTTAAGTGGTTTGTACCTGAAACACGCAATTCTATCCTTCATTAAAAGTTAGTAATTGCGAAAACAGTATTACAATGTAACAGAAAAACATAATGAAAGATAAATAATTCAGTGGCTGGAAAAGAGACTATACACTAGATCAAATAAACTACGTTTAAAATCTCTCACCGCATAAAGCCTGAGAACAAGAATAAAACTCTAGAAACGTTTACCTTCTTCCCCTAAAGAGACTAGGGAGAAGAGCAAAAACGATAACAACGTTACCCGCTTGAACGAAACGTTTATCCTCCTCTCTCTCCCTCCGTCTCTATCTCTCTCTCTCTCTCTCTCTTGACTTAGCACCTGAGAGAAGAGCCCAATTATATATATCGTTAAAACATATTATTGTTAAAGGAAAAAAACTGAAAGATTTCCCAAATAAAAAGTTCCTTTATTAGAATTAAAACCATTTAAGCTAAGAAAGAATGAACAAAACGCTAGAATCGGTTTACTCTTACTGCAACGTGACACCGTGATGGACTCTC
This sequence comes from Palaemon carinicauda, assembly GCF_036898095.1. NCBI lineage: Eukaryota > Metazoa > Arthropoda > Malacostraca > Decapoda > Palaemonidae > Palaemon > Palaemon carinicauda. The sequence continues at coordinate 18,979,524 of NC_090738.1, read as the reverse complement.
TCTCTATCGTAACGATAGAGCGCAAGTTGAACGTTCTGAACGTCAACAACTGCAGAGACAAAACAAAACGTTAGTTCAACTTTGAAAACAGTACAAGACTATCAAAGAAATTCTTTCAAAAACATTAAAATAGCATAATATGTTAACAGGTAAAAACGAAATGACGGGCTCAATGTTAATTAACTTCGGTTCCAAGAAAAGACCGCCTACTATTAGGAAAGGTCGAATATAAACAAATATAAAAATTAATTTTAATAAGTTTATAATAAAAGGAAGTTAATCAAAGAGGCCTATAAAAGGCGGAGAGATATAAAATAAATCTATAACTTTGTTAAGCAAAATTAAGAGAGTCTATACTCTCTTCGACACCAACACTTCCGTCTAAGGGAAGGGTCGGCCATTTAAAAGTGAAAGAGAGTTCATACTCTCTTCGTACCAAAATTAAATAAAAAATTAAATCAAATTAATTCCAAAAACTTGCTAAGCTAATGATATAGCTTCCTGAATAGCGAAGGCTAAACTCTAGAGCAAATACATCACCAAATCGTGAACAATAACTCCAGAATCAACAGCGTATCCATGTAGGTCTAGCCGGAGGCACGACAGAGGAAAAATTGAGGTGGTGTTGACAAGAAGTACTGGAGTACCTGACCACAGATGGCGCTGTGGTGTTCACCCCCACCTGTATAGCGATCGCTGGCGTATCCCGACCGTAGATTTCTGTCGGCAACAGAGTTGACAGCTACATGATTATCGGGTAAGATTAATATTGAAAAAGGAACCTTAGGACCACGTCTAGATTCCAGCCTGGAGTGGACAACCGACGTTCCTTTGAGGTCTCAAAAGACCTAAGGAGGTCCTGTAGATCTTTGTTGGTGGAAAGATCCAAGCCTCTGTGGCGGAAAACCGCTGCCAACATACTTCTGTAACCCTTAATCGTAGGAGCCGAAAGGGATCTTACGTTCCTTAGATGTAACAGGAAGTCAGCAATCTGGGTTACAGTGGTACTGGATGAGGAAACTGCATTGGCCTTGTACCAGCTTCGGAAGACTTCCCCTTTAGACTGATAGACTCTGAGAGTGGATGTCCTCCTTGCTCTGGCAATCGCTCTGGCTGCCTCCTTCGAAAAGCCCCTAGCTCTTGAGAGTCTTTCGAAAGTCTGAAGGCAGTCAGACGAAGAGCGTGGAGGTTTGGATGTACCTTCTTTACGTGAGGTAGACGTAGAAGGTCCACTCCTAGAGGAAGAGTCCTGGGAATGTCGACCAGCCATTGCAGTACCTCTATGAACCATTCTCTCGCGGGCCAGAGCGGAGCCAACCAACGTCAGCCGTGTCCCTTTGCGAGAGGCGAACTTCTGAAGTACCCTGTTGACAATCTTGAACGGCGGGAATGCATACAGGTCGAGATGGGACCAATCCAGCAGAAAAGCATCCACGTGAACTGCTGCTGGGTCTGGAATCGGAGAACAATACAACGGGAGTCTCTAGGTTATCGAGGTAGCGAACAGATCTATGGTTGGCTGACCCCACAGGGCCCAAAGTCTGCTGCAAACATTCTTGTGAAGGGTCCACTCTGTGGGGATGACCTGACCCTTCCGGCTAAGGCAATCTGCCATGACATTCATATCGCCCTGAATGAACCTCGTTACCAGCGTGAGCTTTCGATCTTTTAACCAGATGAGGAGGTCCCTTGCGATCTAGAACAACTTCCACGAATGAGTCCCTCCCTGCTTGGAGATGTAAGCCAAGGCTGTGGTGTTGTCAGAGTCCACCTCCACCACCTTGTTAAGCTGGAGGGACTTGAAGTTTATCAAGGCCAGATGAACCGCCAACAGCTCCTTGCAATAGATGTGAAGTGTCCTTAGCTCCTGATTCCATGTTCCCGAGCATTCCTGTCCGTCCAAAGTCGCACCCCAGCCCGTGTCTGATGCGTCAGAGAAGAGACGGCGGTCGGGTTTCTGAACAGCCAAAGGTAGACTTCCTTGAGAAGAAAGCTGTTCTTTCACCACGTGAGAGTAGACCTCCTCTCTTCGGAAACAGGAACTGAGATCGTCTCTAGCGTCATGTCCTTTATCCAGTGAGCCGCTAGATGATACTGAAGGGGGCGGAGGTGGCGTCTCCCTAACTCGATGAACAGGGCCAGCGATGAAAGTGTCCCTGTTACACTCATCCACTACCTGACTGAGCATCGGTTCCTTCTCAGCATGCTCTGGATGCAATCTAGGGCTTAGTAGATCCTTGGGGCCGACGGAAAAGCCCGAAAAGCTCGACTCTGAAGATCCATACCCAGGTAGACAATGGTCTGGGATGGGACGAGCTGGGACTCCTCAAAATTGACCAGGAGGCCCAGTTCCTTGGTCAGATCCATAGTCCATCTGAGAATCTCCAGACAGCGACGACTTGTGGGAGCTCTTAAAAGCTAGTCGTCTGACGGAGCCGGACACAAGATCATGGTACTGCTGCACAGTCTGTGAACTGTCAACCATGGGGAAGCGAGGAAGTACAGCGACAACCCGAAGCTGTCTAGACTGTCTGGGTCGTACAGACAACTCCTTATCGGGTTGCTGAGGTTGCCGCACTGCGTCACAACAAGTCACTTCTGCTGGTTGTTGAACGTCTTCCCAGTGACACACTGACTCCGTAAACAAAAAATCCTCTAACAAGGACTAAGCTTGGACTGCATGTCTTGCAACAAAGCTCAAGGTCTATGGGAGCAGGTGTGGTAACAGACGGGGTTAGCGACTGAAGTGGAACCATTACCCTCCCTGGAAGCATGTTATGCTTAAATAAAAGTCCATAGGAGGCTAAGCAGCTAAAGGCTCCTCTCCAAATGACAGAGTCCTCAAGGGAATATCAGAAGGAGGGAGAATAGCACTTTCTCATCTACAGGAACCATATCCGAGAAAAGCTAAGTTCTCTCAGTGAGGGTTTCACTGGTGCAAAAGCAGCAGACTAGAAGGCAACGTTATGAAACTGCTTGACAGTCTAGTGAGTTGGCAACAACCAAAGATGTGTGACTGAGGAGCATGCGGTAAGGTATGCAGAGCATGCTGTATGCAGAGCATGCTGTATGTAGAGCATGCTGTAAGGTAAGCAGAGCATGTTGCATGGCGTGCGGCTTATGCTGCATGGGATGAGGCTCATGCTGCATGGGATGAGGCTCATGCTGCATGGTATGAGGCTCATGCTGCATGGGATGAGGCTCATGCTGCAAGGGATGAGGCTCATGCCGCATGCGTTGAGGAGGATGCCGCATAGTATGAGGCTCCTGCCTCATGGGTTGAGGCGGTTGCCGCATAGCATGAGGCTCCTGCCTCATGGTTTGAGGAGGATGCCGCATAGCATGAGGCTCCTCATAGCATGAGACTCCTGCCTCATGGTTGAGGAGGATGCCGCATAGCATGAGGCTCCTGCCTCATGGGTTGAGGAGGATGCCGCATAGCATGAGGCTGCCTCATGGGTAGAGGAGGTTGCCGCATAGCATGAGGCTCCTGCCTCATGGGTTGAGGAGGATGCCGCATAGCATGAGGCTCCTGCCTCATGGTTTGAGGAGGATGCCGCATAGCATGAGGCTCCTGTGAGGTTCCTGCCTCAAGAGTTGCGTCTGCCTCAAGGGTTGAGGAGGTAGCTGCGCAGAGAGAGGCTCATGCTGTGAAGAATGCGGTTGCTGCATGCATTGAGGCGGCTGCCTCATAGCATGAGGTTCCTGCCTCAAGAGTTACGTCTGCCTCAAGGGTTGAGGAGGTGGCTGCGCAGAGAGAGGCTCTTGCCTCAAGAGTTGAGGCTCTTGCCTCAAGAGTTGAGGTTCTAGCCTCAAGAGTTGAGGTTCTTGCCTCAAGAGTTGAGGCTCTTGCCTCAAGAGTTGAGGCTCTTGCCTCAAGAGTTGAGGTTCTTGCCTCAAGAGTTGAGGCTCTTGCCTCAAGAGTTGAGGCTCTTGCCTCAAGAGTTGAGGTTCTTGCCTCAAGAGTTGAGGCTCTTGCCTCAAGAGTTGAGGTTCTTGCCTCAAGAGTTGAGGTTCTTGCCTCAAGAGTTGAGGTTCTTGCCTCAAGAGTTGAGGCTCTTGCCTCAAGAGTTGAGGTTCTTGCCTCAAGAGTTGAGGCTCTTGCCTCAAGAGTTGAGGTTCTTGCCTCAAGAGTTGAGGCTCTTGCCTCAAGAGTTGAGGTTCTTGCCTCAAGAGTTGAGGCTCTTGCCTCAAGAGTTGAGGCGGTTGCCGCATAGCATGAGGCTCCTGCCTCAAGGAAAGTGGAGGTTGCTGCATAGCGCTGGTACCTGGCAACTCCCAATGCGGCAGCTCACGCATGGAGGCAGGAGGAGCCTCAACATCATACGTCTGGCAGGGTGGACTGCGCAGAGGTGGAGGAGCGCTCGCAGGAGGAGGTGTGCTAACCTTCTCTGCCTGAAACTCCTGCATCAACACCGCAAGCTGAGACTGCATTGTCTGCAGCATAGACCACTAGAGTTTAAGAAAGACAACAACAAACGGAGCTACTGTCCGTTGAGACTGAGGGTCTAAAACAGTTGGTGCGGCAACAGACGGAGTTACTGCCTGTTGCGATACCACCTTGCCTCTCTGGGAGGTGTGCAGTTGTCGTACTGCAGCAAGTCCGAACTGACCCAGTGCTAATGGCACCACCTAGGAGTTGGACTTGCGCGGAAGGGACCGACTTGCACTTAAAAGCTGCAAGATTTGGTCCATGGTTTCTGCGAGAAACCTCTTCCGCAGACGAGGAATAAAAGGGCTCTCTCGTCTTTGTGTGGGTGGGGTGATCACGTCGGCTACGTGAGTTGGTTACACCCGAAACCACGGAGGGAAACGTCTGTTCGTCGATCAAGGCCTGATGAACCCATAAGTCCTTCGACGTTACTTCTCCCCTGCTTGGGAGCTTGTAAGAGGTCCCAGACTAGGCGAACAACTGGCACGAACAGACGAACCCTCGAACGCAACACTGTAACACTTTGCGCTTATCACTTTATCACTTTTGATTTTCTGTTTGCACTTATTTCACTGAACTCGAAACTTTAAGTGGTTTGTACCTGAAACACGCAATTCTATCCTTCATTAAAAGTTAGTAATTACGAAAACAGTATTACAATGTAACAGAAAAACATAATGAAAGATAAATAATTCAGTGGCTGGAAAAGAGACTAAACACTAGATCAAATAAACTACGTTTAAAATCTCTCACCGCATAAAGCCTGAGAACAAGAATAAAACTCTAGAAACGTTTACCTTCTTCCCCTAAAGAGACTAGGGAGAAGAGCAAAAACGATAACAACGTTACCCGCTTGAACGAAACGTTTATCCTCCTCTCTCTCCCTCCGTCTCTATCTCTCTCTCTCTCTCTTGACTTAGAACCTGAGAGATGAGCCCAATTATATATATCGTTAAAACATATTATTGTTAAAGGAAAAAAACTGAAAGATTTCCCAAATAAAAAGTTCCTTTATTAGAATTAAAACCATTTAAGCTAAGAAAGAATGAACAAAACGCTAGAATCGGTTTACTCTTACTGCAACGTGACACCGTGAATACTCTCTCTCTATCGTAACGATAGAGCGCAAGTTGAACGTTCTGAACGTCAACAACTGCAGAGACAAAACCAAACGTTAGTTCAACTTTGAAAACAGTACGAGACTATCAAAGAAATTCTTTCAAAAACATTAAAATAGCATAATATGTTAACAGGTAAAAACGAAATGACGGGCTCAATGTTAATTAACTTCGGTTCCAAGAAAAGACCGCCTACTATTAGGAAAGGTCGAATATAAACAAATATAAAAATTAATTTTAATAAGTTTATAATAAAAGGAAGTTAATCGAAGAGGCCTATAAAAGGCAGAGAGATATAAAATAAATCTATAACTTTTGTTAAGCAAAATTAAGAAAGAGAGTCTATACTCTCTTCGACACCAACACTTCCGTCTAAGGGAAGGGTCGGCCATTAAAAGTGAAAGAGAGTTCATACTCTCTTCGTCACCAAAATTAAATCAAAAATTAAATCAAATTAATTCCAAAAACTTGCTAAGCTAATGATAAAGCTTCCTGAATAGCGAAGGCTAAACTCTAGAGCAAATACATCACCAAATCGTGAGCAATAACTCCAGAATCAACAGCGTATCCATGTAGGTCTAGCCGGAGGCACGACAGAGGAAAAATTGAGGTGGTGTTGACAAGAAGTACTGGAGTACCTGACCACAGATGGCGCTGTGGTGTTCACCCCCACCTGTATAGCGATCGCTGGCGTATCCCGACCGTAGATTTCTGTCGGCAACAGAGTTGACAGCTACATGATTATCGGGTAAGATTAATATTGAAAAACATATTATTGTTAAAGGAAAAAAACTGAAAGATTTCCCAAATAAAAAGTTCCTTTATTAGAATTAAAACCATTTAAGCTAAGAAAGAATGAACAAAACGATAGAATCGTTCTACTCTTACTGCAACGTGACACCGTGAATACTCTCTCTCCATCGTAACGATAGAGCGCAAGTTGAACGTTCTGAACGTCAACAACTGCAGAGACAAAACAAAACGTTAGTTCAACTTTGAAAACAGTACGAGACTATCAAAGAAATTCTTTCAAAAACATTAAAATAGCATATGTTAACAGGTAAAAACGAAATGACGGGCTCAATGTTAATTAACTTCGGTTCCAAGAAAAGACCGCCTACTATTAGGAAAGGTCGAATATAAACAAATATAAAAATTAATTTTAATAAGTTTATAATAAAAGGAAGTTAATCGAAGAGGCCTATAAAAGGCGGAGAGATATAAAATAAATCTATAACTTTTGTTAAGCAAAATTAAGAAAGAGAGTCTATACTCTCTTCGACACCAACACTTCCGTCTAAGGGAAGGGTCGGCCATTAAAAGTGAAAGAGAGTTCATACTCTCTTCGTCACCAAAAACAAATCAAATTAATTCCAAAAACTTGCTAAGCTAATGATAAAGCTTCCTGAATAGCGAAGGCTAAACTCTAGAGCAAATACATCACCAAATCGTGAGCAATAACTCCAGAATCAACAGCGTATCCATGTAGGTCTAGCCGGAGGCACGACAGAGGAAAAATTGAGGTGGTGTTGACAAGAAGTACTGGAGTACCTGACCACAGATGGCGCTGTGGTGTTCACCCCCACCTGTATAGCGATCGCTGGCGTATCCCGACCGTAGATTTCTGTCGGCAACAGAGTTGACAGCTACATGATTATCGGGTAAGATTAATATTGAAAATTGTATTTTTCCTAACCATACAAACCTTAGCTACTTACATTTGGTTTACCTTTTAGCGTAGCTGAAATGGCGAGCCATTAGAATTTAACGAGGGTGTATTACCCCCGCGCTAGTTAGCGAGGGGGTAGGGGAGTGGTAGCTAGCTACCCCTTCCCCCCCTCACACACCACCGGTGAAGCTCACTTTCACTTAGAGGTAGGACTTGTCTTGGGGGACAGGGCTGGCGGGCAAATATGTGTAAATAGCTAAGGTTTGTATGGTTAGGAAAAATACAAATTATCTTCGAATTTGTCATTTGTTCCGTAACCGAAATACAAACCACGCTATTTACATTGGGTGACTTACCCCTTAGGTAGGGTGGAAAGTCCCCATCCATACTGGCTTTGGCTTTACCCGGGGACTCAGAATCCGAGTGAGTCGCACTCGAGAAAAGGAGTCCCTGCACCTCACAAGTTCCTTGCTCCGCAAGGAACCGTGTGGCCTACATAAGCTTGTGTGTGAAGGAAGAAGTGTGACCCGTCCTAGGCAGTTGACCTGGAGTTCCAGAAGGAACTCTGGGTTAGGACGTTCCCAATACCACCTCGTCAGGGTATGGCGGACGCGACAGTATTGACTCAATACTCGGAACACAAGGAAGCATGGTTTACCTGCAGAGGTTCGAGGTCAGCTATGCAGAGACCAGGATGCTGCTTACCAGTAGAGGGGATGATGAAGAAAGAAGTAAGGGCCAGACATACTTCTTTCGTTCATGCAGACTAAAACCTGATAACAATGCCCTCAACCTTCTGCTACCTGTCCAAAAAGGAGCCTGAGGTTAGACCAGCTGTTGTGTAACCGCCACATAGCGATAGAAAACGTATCGAAACTCCTGTGGGTCACGCCCTGCAGGAAGCGGGCTGCGAAGGTCATTAGACGCTTCCAGACTCCAGCTTGTAGCACCTGCGTCACAGAGTAGTATTACTCGAAGGCGAGGGACGTTGCGATGTATCTGACATCGTGCTGTAGGGCGACGTGACGGGGGAGGGTCTGGAGTCAGGTCGAGATGAATGTCCTTGAGTCCGAGCTGAAGAAGTATACTGGTGACTCTCCCCCGTGTCCTTCTTGTGCTCCCAAACCGGCTGCAACTGAGGACAAACTGCAGCTGTTCCCAAAGCTAACCTCTCGATTCCTTTACTGGCAAGAAGGAGAAGGTTTTGGGACATCAGATACAGAATGGTTGACTCGAAATCTTGAAGGAATTGGACCGAACGGCCGGGACCCCAAGATTCTGAGTCTAGCCAACAACTCAGGAGCGAACCTGAATGTTGCCTTCCCCCATTCCTTAGAAAGGGCAGAGTCGTACGAGACCAAGAAGATTGCTTACACACTGGCCGCGGCCAGAGTGAGCAGGAGCCCCAAGACGGAATACGATCAGAGGCCTGACGTAAAGGGTCTTGAGAAGATCTCTAAAGGGACTAAAAGTCCGAGCCATGCTCCAAGTTGGAGGTCTCACTCAGACTAGGGCAGGGACGTTCGCAGCTTCGCATGAGCGAGGAAAGGTCCAGCGGGAAGGAAAAAGTTATTCCTTTAAGCCTGAAGGTCAGGGAAAGGCTAAGCGACAGGCTTCATTGCCGAGAGCGGAAAGGAGGTTCCTCCCGCCGAAAGGCAATAAGATCATTATTGCTGGAGAAGAGGCCTTAAGGGAAGAGGTATATCTCCCACGACACCAACCACCGAAGACTCTTCACTTCGCCTGGAAGACCCCTGCGGATGACTATCCCAGATGACGCGATCTCCGTCCCGCGATTGTAGCGGGTTGTCTCTTCTTGAGGAGGAGGCGTAGTGTCTCCAGGCATGAAGCCGAAGCGACGCCCCGGCTCGTGAAAGATGTTGCAGTGTGGTTGTTTGAGTAGCCTGTGCCGTGGGAGAAGCTCTCCCGGGAGTTCTGTCAGGGGAAGCAGAGGGTCCAGAAACCGTTCTGCGCATAGTCCCAGTGGAGCTCTCAGGGCCATTGAAAGGTTGACAGACAACCTGGTCTTGTTGAGACCCATTCTCAACAGACAACAAAGGAGGGAAGACGCAGGCGTCGATGTTGTCCCACCATCACCGGAATGCATCTTGCCAGAGTCTCGGGGTCTGAGACTGGGGGGAAGAACAGTGGAAGCTTGAGGTTCCAAGCTTTCGCGATCAGGTCCCCCAGAACAGGATTTGCTGGTTACTCAAGGCCAAAGACCCCCAGGTACACTCTCTCTACGAGGCTCTACTCGGATAGTCGGAGAGAACATTCCTCTGCCCGGAATGAGAGAGCCGATGATGGTATTGAGAGTATCTCAAATCAACTCAGTATCTCTACTGCAAGATGCAAAGGTGTGAAAATGCGTCCCCTGCTGGTTAGAATACGCCAGAACCATGAAGTCGACGCGCATGGAGCGACTCGGCAGGAGCTGTAGGATCTGTAGAGGGGCCAGACTACGGCCCCTAAGCCTGCCTGAGTGATGGAGAGGTATCCTTCAGGTCCTGACCATACGCCTGGACCGGAACATGCCCCCCCTCCCCCCCTTTTTCTTTGACGAGGCCGAGAACAGCATAAAAAATGTGGGGAAAGGACGAGAATATCCACTCCCATCAAGAGGTTCCATAGGTCAATCACCCATTGCAGGTCTAATCGCTCCGTTGGTCCCATAGGGGCCAGAAAGTCCGGTTAATCGTTGCTTTGAAACCACCGGAACTTGGGCCGCCCCACAGGGAACTTATCCTGAGGCGACCGTTCGGAACTTTAGACGGGTCAATGAGGAAAAGAGAACTAGGAAACGTTCCAAGGTAGGGCTGAAAGCTCTGCTTGACTGAGAACAGGTACTGCGACTCCCCTCAGCCTTGCCACAGTCAACTGAAGGGAAGGCTCGGAGGAGGTGGCAACAGAATCTGGCGTCCCCAGGCGGTAACCCATCCAAGTACCGACCAGAACAGACGTTGCTTAACCTCGCTGGACGGACGAGAAGCGGGGTTTCCAACGTGGTAAGGCCGTTGACTCAATATCATGGCTAGAAACTCCAGATGTTGAGGCAGAAGAAGAAGAGAAGGCTCCTAGCAAAATACCATGAACCCCCACTCATGGTAAGCATCCAGAAGCTTGTCTCGGCCCTGAAGAAGGTCGAACCCGAGCCTACCGGAGTTGACCAGACCTCCAAAAGGCGAAGGAGGCGGAAGCCTGCACCTGAGCGGCCATGAGGAAAGCAGGGAGAGTTCTCTGGGGAAAAAAAAAACCTGCGATGCCACGGCGGGATCGCCACACTGCATCTTAAGCAGGAATACCTGCAGTCTAGGCTGAATTCCACGAGCTTCCTGGAAGATGGATGGAATGGACACAAAGTACCTGTCCTTCCGATCCAGGGCCTAAGGAGTCCTGTCGCCTCGTTACCAGTCTGATCAATTCTGCTGTTCCATGCTGGACGAAGTTTGTTCGACAAACTTGATCAGGGCTGAGAGGTCGACTACAGAACTCCCGTCTCAGATATTTCCTTACAAGAAAGGATTGACTGAAGAAGCCGGGAGTGAAGCCGTCGACGATCCTATGGAGGACCTTCTCCTAAGGCATGGATCATTCTGCCCAAACGGGCAAACTCTTGCTGACCCTATGGCATAGAGGTTCAGAGACACTGAATTTGCTGACAGAGACGGCAGGCGCGATATCCTTGGCTGATCACAGAGATCGTGCAGGAATGGGCATCGGGAAGCTGTCATCCGGATGAGTAACCTTAGGCATCCTCCCAGCGTGATACCTGCAAGGGAGGGGTGCCAATCCTAGAGTTCGTGAACTCTGCCGCTCCCTCTAGGACTATGCCCCCCCGGGAGAGTCTCCCGTGCCATCTGTTCCTGACAGGAGGGAACTGCAATTGGACACCTTGTCTCAGTTGTCATAGCCGGTCCGATAACTTAGGCCGACGTGGCTGAAGGAAAGAGGCGCTGGAGGCCTGCAGGGTCTGGAAGAAAGCGCCTTGGAGGAGTGAAAACGGAAGTCGACTTCCTCCGCACAGCCGCTGTCTATGTCTCTGTCCTTGGGCACAAACAAACTCTTCTCAAGGATGGAAGGGTGTCTGAGGTTGTCGACCTCCACGGATGAGACACCCGAAAGGAAGCCCTCGGTCATTGCGTCCAGATGGCCCAACATCGAGCTTGCCCGCAAGTTCGATACTTGACAACGAAACGCCAAGGTGCATGAGCCCCAGAGGAGGAAAGTACCCATGACCTTCCTGTAGCTTCCTTGAACAAAACCTCGGGTCGCAACCGAGGAGAGAAAGGACCTGGTAAGCCCCTTTCACGAGATGGAGAAGAGGAAGGGGTAAACCAGTCACCCCTTGGCCGATGGAGAAATCTTGAACGGAAAGCTGCCCGTCAAAAACCCTTCCAGGGAATGACGGGGAAGGGCTAACCCAGGTTTTGGAAAGAAGAATGTTGCTCAGACCTCCCTGAAGATTCTTCCTATTCTTGCATGTGCCATGCTCTGCGTTTACGGGGTGAGGCCGTGTTCTGGAAATACGCTCCAGAAGACTCGCCAGGCTGGCCATGCTGCGAAACCCCAATGGGAATCGCGGTCGCAATCGCCCTGGAGCTCGCGCGATGGTAAATCAATGATTTGCGCGTGGGCGAACGTGGAAGCGCCCATGCGCAGGCATGCAGGAACGCAAACGAAGGTGAGTGAAGGAGCGCAGAAGGAGGGCGAGCGTGGTAAGAAGGGCGAGAGCTGATGGTCAGCGAGCAATAACCCATAAGCGAGCAATGAACACTGCAAGAATTAAGCCGACGTTCGCGCGACGGAACGCCGTCGGTCCGCGCGACGGAACGCCGTCGGTCCGCGCGACGGAACGCCGTCGGTCCGCGCGACGGAACGCCGTCGGTCCGCGCGACGGAACGCCGTCGGTCCGCGCGACGGAACGCCGTCGGTCCGCGCGACGGAACGCCGTCGGTCCGCGCGACGGAACGCCGTCGGTCCGCGCGACGGAACACCGTCGGTTCGCGCGCGGGCGAACATTGGAGAGCATGTGCGCGGTCGCGCATGAGCGTAGGCGTGCAGACACGTGGGCGTGCGGTCGCGCGGGCACGTAGGCGTGTGGCCGCGCAGGCACGTTGGCGCGCGGGGGAGCGCAGGCGGTCGGGAGACCGATGACACGTAGGCAGGCGATGGAGCGTTGACGAGCGATGGCGCGTTCTGGCGAGCGATAGCCCGTAGGAGAGTGAAGCCGCGTTGGCAAGCGATGGCGCGTCGGCAAGCGACGGCGCGTTGGCAAGCGGTGGTGCATTAACAAAACGCTAGCGCGCAGGTGAAGAATCGCGCGGGCGCGTAGGCGATTGCCAACGCGAGAGAGACTAGTGATGGTTAGCGCGCATCACGCTAACAGAAGGCGCGCAGGTGCATCAGGATGGTAAGCGCTGAAGCAAGCTGTTAATCAGGCAATTCTAGACGGTCAGAAAACCGTTGGCGCCCATTGGTGCGTGGCAAAGAAGGGCGCGCCGATGTGCGCTGGCGATTGAAGAAAGCTGGTGCACAGAAGGACAGAAGTAAAGGTGAGCGCTGGCGAGCAGGAGGAAGATCTACGGCAAGACTCAGCTACCGGAGATCGTGGTCCACAGCAGGCGAGCGCTAGATCGCTACTGATGGTGTTCAGGGGAACTGACACGCGTGGCAGATCGATGGCGATCGTTGACGCGTAGGAGATCGCTGACGAGTAGGTGAACGTTGACGCGTCTAAGGTCGCTGGCGAGCTGGTAATCGCTAACGAGCAGAAGGCAACGCGTGGAAGCCGGTGCGTAGAAGAAGAGTCCTTGACCCAGACCTGAACCGAAGTTCTAGATCGCAAGGGCGAACGTGGGCGCACAGGGCGCATAACAGGAACCAACAGGAACAGTAGAGATGATCATCATGAGAGCGCTGACGAACAGGAGAGCGCTGACGAACAGGAGAGCGCTGGCGAACAGGAGAGCGCTGACGAACAGGAGAGCGCTGGCGAACAGGAGAGCGCTACCGATCAGGAAAGCGCTGATGAGCAAGAAAGCGCCTGTGCGCTAACACTGAGCAGGAGCAGGAGAGCGCCTGTGCGCTAACACTGAGCTGGCAGAAGGGCGTGCAGGGAAACCCTGACACGCAAGGGAAGAACCCCCGTGGGAGGCAACCCTTTGCCCCAAAGGGATCGTTGTCCGTCGGGAGACTGATGTCCGTCGGAAGACCGTAGTCTGTCCGCCGGGAGACTGATGTCCGTCGGAAGACCGTTGTCCGTCGGGAAGACCGTTGTCCGTCGGGAAGACCGTTGCCCGTCGGAAGACGAGGTCAGACTGCTGTCCATCTTCACCAGGGGCGGAAGATCAAGAAGGAGGAGTTGTAGGCTGCATACGGAGATTCAAAAAGGCGCCTCTTAGCACCCTTATAGGGAGATGGGAGGCCCTTACGACGAGGCGGACGGTGACCCTTACGGCGAAGGAGGCCAACAGCAACAACAGCAGAAGAATCCTCCGAAGAGGAGTCTCTATGAGTGTACTCTCCTGCGAACGAAAGAGAAACACTTCGTTGAAGAGACTGGTCAGCCAGTGACCTAAAAAGGAGCAATCCTCCGAAGAGGGGCTCCTGCAGTTGCCCAGCCCCTTGAGCGAAACTGCAGGTGCGACCGCTCAGCACCAAGAGCATAGTCGCACGAAAAAAAGGCAAGAGAAGAACCCCCCAAAAGGGGAAAAACTCAAGCCTGGACAGGAAAAACTTCCCTCGGAAGGAAAGTTACCCACCCAAAGAGGCGAGCCTCCTGAGAGTTCTAAAATGAACTGGAGAGCTGTCAATCGTCACGGGAGTACTTCCAGTAGAAGGAGACACGCCCCTGACGAAAATCCAAAGGGGAGGCAGCAACAGCCGAATCCCCAGGCCTCAACAAGACAGCTCACACCGTTGCCATATTACAGAAACGAACTAGATCGGTAACTGTAAAAAAAAAAAAAAAAAAATCCTTAGTACACATTCATTCCCACGGGAAGGCTCCGAAGAGGAATTACGAGGGAAAGGAAAACAAGAATTACACAACAGGCACGTGCCCTCACAACCACTTACACTCACGGAAGGAGAGCTGTAACCAAAACAGAATTATAACAATTATAATTATGTAACTATGTAATTATGTAATTTAAAAATGAATGAACACTAAAGAACGAAAACCCCGAAAGGAATCGTTCTACAAAGCTGAAAAATTAACAAATACAATTAGAATCATAAACTAATTGAGACAAAACGTACGGCGTAGCAACCCCCCCACACGGGAAGGATGCTACAAAAGGCGTAGTAACGTAGTAAAAGGGTGAACGACCTCAAGAGAGAGAGAGAGAAAGACCGAAGTCAAACTCGATACCCATAAAATTACACCGTGGTGGCCTAAACTGCCGAGGGCTCCACGGAGATATCGCACACTACACACACAAGCACAAATCTCTGAAAAGGAAACTTACTGATTTCTATACTCAAATATATATACAAACATGAAAAAATGTTTACATATATATAGAGTAAAAGAAAAGTAAGTGATTAAGTAAAGACAAAACAAATAATGGCTGCCAAGCGAGGACAAAGACAGAGACGTCTGTCCCAGTCCGAGCCAAAAGTGAAAGTGAGCTTCACCGGTGTGTGAGGGGGGGGAGGGGTAGCTAGCTACCACTCCCCCCCCCACTAACTAGCGCGGGGGTAATACACCCTCGTTAAATTCTAATGGCTCGCCATTTCAGCTACGCTAAAAGGTAAACCCAATGTAAATAGCGTGGTTTGTATTTCGGTTACGGAACAAATAAGAATTAAAAATTAAGTATGAGCCCTCCTCCCCCACTGACATTCACGGGAGAAGGGGGAGGGCGGAGAACTGTAACAAAAACAGAATTATAATTATGTAATTCATCTAAGAATGATCACAAATAGTAAGAACCACTGACACCCGAAGGAAAGTGTTCTCCACAGAGAAGCTGAAACATGTTATTTTCATTAGTAAAATAAATTTTTGAATATACTTACCCGATAATCATGTAGCTGTCAACTCCGTTGCCCGACAGAATTCTACGGACGGGATACGCCAGCGATCGCTATACAAGAGGGGGGTGTACTCACCAGCGCCACCTGTGGCCAGGTACTGCAGTACTTCTTGTTGACACCACCTCAATTTTTCCTCGGTCCACTGGTTCTCTATGGGGAGGAAGGGTGGGTCAATTAAATCATGATTATCGGGTAAGTATATTCAAAAATTTATTTTACTAATGAAAATAACATTTTTCAATATTAATCTTACCCGATAATCATGTAGCTGATTCACACCCAGGGAGGTGGGTGAAAACCAGTGTACATGTATATCAAGAAGCTAAGTATCCCGTATTTCATATTATCAGTTATTCAAAATAACAATGAAATTATAAGTACCTGGTAAGGAAGTCGACTTGAACCATTACTCTGCCTTTAATAAGTTCGTCTTCCTTACTGAGCGCAGCGTTCCTCTTAGGAGGCTGAACAACTCTAAGGTGCTGAAGTATAAAGGGCTGCAACCCATACTAAAGGACCTCTACACAACCTCTAACCTAGGCGCTTCTCAAGAACGAATTGACCACCCGCCAAATCAACTAGGATGCGGAAGGCTTCTTAGCCTACCGTAACAACCCAAAAACAACAATAAAAGCATTCAAGAGAAAGGTTAAAAAAGGTTATGGGATTAAGGGAATGTAGTGGCTGAGCCCTCACCTACTACTGCACTCGCTGCTACGAATGGTCCCAGGGTGTAGCAGTTCTCGTAAAGAGACTGGACATCTTTGAGATAAAATGATGCAAACACTGACTTGCTCCTCCAATAGGTTGCATCCATAATACTCTGCAGAGAACGGTTCTGTTTGAAGGCCATCGAAGTAGCTACAGCTCTCACTTCGTGGGTCCTTACCTTCAGCAAAGCAAGGTCTTCATCCTTCATGTGAGAATGAGCTTCTCTAATCAGAAGCCTTATGTAATACGAAACTGCGTTTTTGGACATAGGCATCGAAGGTTTCTTGATGGCACACCATAAGGCTTCTGATTGTCCTCGTATAGGTTTTGACCTTTTAAGATAATACTTTAGAGCTCTGACAGGGCAAAGAACTCTCTCTAGCTCGTTACCCACCATGTTGGAGAGGCTAGGAATTTCGAACGATCTAGGCCAAGGACGTGAAGGAAGTTCATTTTTTGCCAAAAACCCGAGCTGTAAGGAACATGTTGCTGTTTCGGATGTGAATCCTATGTTCCTGCTGAAGGCGTGAACCTCACTAACTCTTTTGGCTGTTGCAAGGCAGACGAGGAAAAGAGTTTTGAGAGTAAGGTCTTTGAAAGAGGCTGACTGAAGAGGTTCAAATCTAGAAGACATCAGGAACCTTAAGACTACGTCTAGATTCCAGCCTGGAGTGGACAAGCGACGTTCTTTAGAGGTCTCGAAAGACTTAAGGATGTCTTGTAGATCCTTGTTGGAAGAAAGATCCAAGCCTCTGTGGCGGAAAACTGATGCCAACATACTTCTGTACCCTTTGATCGTAGGAGCCGAAAGAGATCTAACATTCCTAAGATGTAACAGGAAGTCAGCAACTTGGGTTACAGAGGTATTGGTAGAGGAAACTGCATTGGCTCTGCACCAGCTTCGGAAGACTTCCCACTTGGATTGATAGACTCTACGAGTGGAAATCCTCCTTGCTCTGGCAATCGCTCTGGCTGCCTCCTTCGAAAAGCCTCTAGCTCTAGAGAGTCTTTCGATAGTCTGAAGGCAGTCAGACGAAGAGCGTGGAGGCTTGGGTGTACCTTCTTTACGTGAGGTTGACGTAGAAGGTCCACTCTTAGAGGGAGAGTCCTGGGAACGTCGACCAGCCATTGCAGTACCTCTGTGAACCATTCTCTTGCAGGCCAAAGGGGAGCAACCAACGTCAGCCGTGTCCCTTCGTGGGAGACGAACTTCTGAATAACTCTGTTGATGATCTTGAACGGCGGGAATGCATAAAGATCGAGATGGGACCAATCCAGCAGAAAAGCATCCACGTGAACTGCTGCCGGGTCTGGAATTGGGGAACAGTACAATGGGAGCCTCTTGGTCATGGAGGTGGCGAACAGATCTATCGTTGGCTGACCCCACAAGGTCCAAAGTCTGTTGCACACGTCCTTGTGAAGGGTCCATTCTGTGGGGATGACTTGACCCTTCCTGCTGAGGCGATCTGCCGAGACATTCATATTGCCCTGAATGAATCTCGTTACCAGCTTGAGGTTTAGACTTCTTGACCAAATGAGGAGGTCCCTTGCGATCTCTTATAGCTTCCTCGAATGAGTCCCTCCCTGCTTGGAGATGTATGCCAAGGCTGTGGTGTTGTCGGAGTTCACCTCCACCACCTTGTTTAGCAGGAGGGACTTGAAGTTCATTAAGGCCAGATGTACTGCCAACAACTCCTTGCAATTGATGTGAAGCGTTTCCTGTTCCTTGTTCCATGTCCCCGAGCATTCCTGTCCGTCCAAGGTCGCGCCCCAGCCCGAGTCTGATGCGTCCGAATAGAGATGAAGATTGGGGGTCTGAACAGCTAACGAGAGACCCTCCTTGAGAAGGATGTTGCTCTTCCACCACATGAGAGTAGTCTTCATCTCTTTGGTAACAGGAATAGAGACCGCTTCGAGCGTCATATTCTTGTCCCAGTGAGCTGCTAGATGGAATTGAAGGGGGCGGAGGTGGAGTCTCCCTAACTCGGTGAACAGGGCTAACGATGACAGGGTCCCTGTTAGACTCATCCACTGTCTCACCGAGCATCTGTTCCTCTTCAGCATGCTCAGAATGCACTCTAGGGCTTGGTTGATTCTTGGGGCCGACGGAAAAGCCCGAAAAGCTTGACTCCGAATCTCCATTCCCAGGTAAACAATGGTTTGGGAAGGAATAAGCTGGGACTTTTCTAAGTTGACCAAAAGACCTAGTTCCTTGGTCAAGTCCAAAGTCCAATTGAGACTCTCCAGACAGCGACGACTTGTGGGGGCTCTTAACAGCCAGTCATCTAAATAAAGGGAGGCTCTGATGTCCGCCAAGTGGAGGAATTTCGCAAGATTCCTCATCAGTCGCGTAAACACCATAGGTGCCGTGCTTAGGCCAAAACACAGGGCTTGGAATTGGTACACAACCTTTCCTAAAACGAATCTCAGAAAAGGTTGGGAGTCTGGATGAATGGGGACGTGAAAGTAAGCGTCTTTCAGATCCAACGAGACCATCCAGTCCTCCTGCCTGACCGCTGCTAGGACCGACTTCGTCGTCTCCATAGTGAACGTCTGCTTGGTGACATAAGCATTGAGCGCACTGACGTCCAGCACCGGTCTCCAACCTCCTGTCTTCTTGGCCACCAGAAAGAGACGGTTGTAGAAGCCCGGGGATTGATGATCCCGGACTATCACCACTGCCTCCTTCTGTAACAGGAGCGACACCTCTTGATGTAACGCTAGCCTCTTGTCCTTTTCCTTGTAGTTGGGAGAGAGGTTGATGGGAGAAGTGGTCAGAGGGGGATTGCGGCAGAATGGTATCTTGTAACCCTCCCTTAGCCACTTGACAGACTGGGCGTCTGCACCTCTTCTTTCCCAAGCTTGCCAGAAGATCTTGAGTCTGGCTCCTACAGCTGTCTGGAGAGGAGGAGAGTCAGTGTTTGCCTTTCGAAGACTTGATACCTTTCTTGGACCTGCCCCTGTGACCGTCTGGGCGGGTACCTCCTCGGTTGGGGGCTCTGCCACGAAAGGGCGGAATAAATCTAGTAGCAGGAGTATCAGCCACTGGGGTGCGGTAAGTTCTAGGAACTGAAGGAGCAACCTTAGCCTTCCGTGCTGAAGAGGCCACAAGATCATGCGTGTCCTTCTGAATGAGAGCCGCAGACAATTCCTTGATAAGATCCTCAGGAAACAGGAACTTAGAAAGAGGAGCAAAAAGTAACTGTGACCTTTGGCAAGAGGTGATACCAGTGGAAAGGAAGGAGCAAAGCTGTTCCCTTTTCTTGAGGACTCCCGATACAAACATAGAGGCCAGTTCGCCGGAACCATCGCGAATTGCTTTGTCCATACAGGACATGATCAGCATGGCCGAGTCTTTGTCAGATGGGGCAGTCTTCTTGCTCAAGGCCCCCAGGCACCAGTCGAGAAAATTAAAAATCTCAAAGGCGCGAAAGACTCCCTTCAAGAAGTGGTCCAGGTCAGAAAAGGTCCAGCAGACCTTAGAGCGTCTCATAGCCGACCTTCGTGGAGAGTCAACCAAACTTGAGAAGTCAGCCTGGGCAGAGGCAGGGACCCCCAAGCCTGGTTCCTCTCCTGTGGCATACCAGACGCCCGCCTTAGACGTCAGCTTAGGAGGTGGAAACATAAAAGACGTCTTTCCCAGTTGCTGCTTGGACTGCAACCAATCCCCTAACATTCTCAAAGCTCTCTTAGAAGATCTAGCGAAGACGAGCTTAGTGTAGGCAGACTTAACAGGTTGCATGCCTAGAGAGAACTCGGATGGAGGAGAGCGAGGGGTAGCAGAAACAAAGTGATCCGGGTAAAGTTCTCTGAACAGAGCCAGAACCTTGCGAAAGTCGATGGAGGGTGGCAATGACTTGGGTTCCTCCACGTCAGATGAAGGATCATCCAGGTGAGCAGCTTCATCCTCAGAAACCTCATCACCTGAGGGTTGAGAAGCGAGAGGTAAAGTTAAAGCGGTCTGCTGAATGGCTGAATCCTGAAGAGCGGGTGCATGCGCACTTGCGGATTCATCCTCAAGTCTCTGTTGAAGAGGATGAGGGCTAGTAATGACAAAGTCCTGAGGCTGGGATGAAGGAGGTTCTGCGGAGGTCTGAGGAGCAAGCGTGGTGAGAGGCGACTGTAGTAAAGCATGAGGCTCATGCTGCATAGACTGCGGTTCAAGTTGAATGGGAAGAGGCTCAAGCTGAGGAGAAAGTGGCAGATGCATGCGTTGAGGTGGCTGACTCATAGCATGAGGTTCCTGCCTCAAGAGTTGCGCTTGCCTCAAGGGTTGAGGTGGCTGCGCAGAGAGAGGCTCTTGACTCACGAGTTGAGGTTCTTGAGGTGCTTGCCTCGAGAGTTGAGGTTCTCGCCTCGAGGAAAGTGGAGGTGGTTGCTGCGAGAGTTGAGGTGGCTGCCTCAAGGATGGTAGAGGTTGTCGTACCTCAAGAGGTTGCTGCCTCGAGGGTGGTTGTAATGCAAGATACTCCTGCCTCAAGGGTAGAGGAGGTTGTGAGGCATAAGGCTCCTGCCCCCATTGTTGAGGAGGTTGCTGCGTGGTAAGAGGCTCCTGCCTCAAGGAAAGTGGAGGTTGCTGCACAGCGCTGGTATCTGGCAACTCCCAACGCGGCAGCTCACGCATGGAGGTAGCTTGAGGAACCTCAACCTCATACGTCTGGCAGATTGTACTGCGCAGAGGAGGAGGAGCGTTCGCAGGAGGAGGTGTATTAACCTTCTCTGCCTGAAACTCCCGCATCAACACCGCAAGCTGCGACTGCATAGTCTGCAGCATAGCCATCTTAGGATCAACAGAAGTTGAGGTCTGTTGAGGCATAGCTTTAACAGAAGTTGAGGTCTGTTGAGGCAGCGCCTTACCTCTCTTAGGAGGCGTGCAGTCACCTGATGACTGCGGCGAGTCCGAGCTAGCCCAATGGCTACACCCTGGCTGTTGGACTCGCGCGGTCTGGACTTTACGCTTAAGAGGTCTTGAGGCCTGAGTTCAGCGTTTTCTCCCCGAAAAGTCTTCTGCAGACGAGGATCTAAAGGGCTCAATCGTCTGAGAGTGGAAGTGACGATCTCTATAAGATACGCCCGCAACCACTGAGGATACTACTGTGCGCCGATCAAAGCCTGCCGAACCCTTTTGCCCTTCGACATTGCTTCTCCCCTGGGCTTGGGAGCTTGCAAGAGGTCCCGGACTGGGAGGACGACTGGCACGCACAGAAGTATCCTCACGCGCAACACTGACACTGACACTAGCACTAGGCACAGCACTGGCACTACCACTTCCCACTGCACTTTTCACTTTAAGTTCCTTGACGTCTGCCAAAAGGAACTTGTGGTCACTCACTACCGACTCCACTTTATCATCTAAAGCCTGAATGGCACGTAAAACATCTGACATATCAGGCTGAGCACTAATAGTAGGTTCGGGGGTAGCCACTACAGGGGGAGGAAAAGGTTGAGGATCATGGGGGGAGGAATAAAGTAAAGAGCGAGCCGAACTCCTCCTAACTCTCTCTCTCTCTAACTTAGTGGTATATTTGAGGAATCGAATAAAATCAAGTTCCGAAAGTCCGGCACATTCCTCACATCGATCTTCCAACTGACAGGATTTTCCCCTACAGTCGGAACAAACGGTGTGAGGATCAACCGAGGCCTTCGGAAGCCGCCTAATACAAGTCCTACATCGTCTTTGGGGAGGAGCTTGAGAATGGTCGGACATCTTGAATCAGAGAACAGTCAAGGGGGATTCCAAATTAAAGCTAAAGATCGTTAAACCATAAATCAAAATTAATCCAAAAGCTATCTAAGCTAAGGGAAAAGCTTCCTGTATAGCGAAAGCTGAAATCTCAGAGCAATACTTCACCAAAACCGTGAACAAAGACTCCAAAATTATAAGCGTATCCATGTAGGTCTTGCCGGAAGCACGACAGAGGAAAAATTGAGGTGGTGTCAACAAGAAGTACTGCAGTACCTGGCCACAGGTGGCGCTGGTGAGTACACCCCCCTCTTGTATAGCGATCGCTGGCGTATCCCGTCCGTAGAATTCTGTCGGGCAACGGAGTTGACAGCTACATGATTATCGGGTAAGATTAATATTGAAAAGTTAAAAATACAATTAGATTTCATTTAAAATAATTGAGACAAATAAACGGAATAGACACCCAACCCGCAACGGGAAAGGAGCTTCCGTAATAGTACGTAGTAGTAGTAAGGGGTGAATGACCTCGAGTAGAGAGAGAGACCGTAGTCAAATTAAACTCCCACATTCCCTTCGCTGAGAATCCAAGTTCCCCGTAGGAAAGGAGGAATAGCGAAGATAATAGATGAATGAAGAAAGTCCAGAGATGACGATTCCCCACGGCGGCCGAGTTAACGGAAAAGCCGAAGGAAAAACCGATGGACCAAGAGGGAGCGGCCGTACCCCATGACGTGGAACCGTGGTGGCCTTGCACTACGCAGGTGTCGTTGTCGTACATAACACACACAGCACAAACACTGAAAAGAAAACTTACTACACTTCTATACACAAATATACACATAAACATAAAGAATGTTTATATATATATATAAATATATAAATATATATATATATATATATATATATATATATATATATATATATATTACAAGTATAAGAAAAAGTAAGTAAAAAGACAAAAAGCATTAATGGCTGTCAAAGAGGCGAGCCAAAGTAAAAAAGTGAGCTCAACACACAGGTGTGTGAGGGGGGAGGGGTAGCAAGCTACCCCTCTCTACCCCCCACTAACTAGCGATGGGTAGTAAACCCTCGTTAAAATTCTAATGGCTCGTCACTTCAGTTACGGAACAAAAAAAGATTTCAAGAGTAAATGAAAAAGAAATCAATTAAGCGAAAGCCCAAACTCAAAAAACGTAGTATATCACCAAATAACGTCCAAACAGAGTAATAAAGCGCGAGAGAATTTCCAATAGTACAGCCAGCAATGGCGGCAGGAGAAGATCTAAAGGGTTTGGTATAGTTCTACCTGTAGTACAGCGAGGGCGCTAGTGTACAACTGGCATATCTGCGATAGCCGCGAGATTTCTAATTTTCTGCCGGGGCGCCAAGAGACTTTAGCCATTCTTATATAACCAGCGGGTAAGTTTTATATTTAAAATTTACTTATAGTTCCCTACTTCTGTACAATGCTAGTTTAGCCTAAAATATAGTTTTGTTGTCTGAAAAATCTATTTTGTATGTCTAAATACAATAAAACAAAGACAGGAAATATGTTATTTTCATTAGTAAAATAAATTTTTGAATATACTTACCCGATAATCATGTA
This sequence comes from Palaemon carinicauda, assembly GCF_036898095.1. Taxonomy (NCBI): domain Eukaryota; kingdom Metazoa; phylum Arthropoda; class Malacostraca; order Decapoda; family Palaemonidae; genus Palaemon; species Palaemon carinicauda. The sequence continues at coordinate 18,956,262 of NC_090738.1, read as the reverse complement.
GCTGTCAACTCTGTTGCCGACAGAAATCTACGGTCGGGATACGCCAGCGATCGCTATACAGGTGGGGGTGAACACCACAGCGCCATCTGTGGTCAGGTACTCCAGTACTTCTTGTCAACACCACCTCAATTTTTTCCTCGGTCCACTGGTTCTCTATGGGGAGGAAGGGTGGGTCAATTAAATCATGATTATCGGGTAAGTATATTCAAAAATTTATTTTACTAATGAAAATAACATTTTTCAATATTAATCTTACCCGATAATCATGTAGCTGATTCACACCCAGGGTGGTGGGTGGAGACCAGCATACATGTTAACAAAGAAGCTAAGTATCCCGTATTTTATTTTATTAGTTATTCAAAAATAACATAAAATAAATAAGTACCTGGTAAGGAAGACGACTTGAACCATTACTCTGCCTTTATTAAGTACGTCTTCCTTACTGAGCGTAGCGGTCCTCTTAGGATGCTGAACGACTCTTAGGTGCTGAAGTATAAAGGGCTGCAACCCATACTAAAGGACCTCATCACAACCTTTAACCTCGGCGCTTCTCAAGAAAGAATTGACCACCCGCCAAATCAACAAGGATGTGGAAGGCTTCTTAGCCGACCGTACAACCCATAAAAAGTATTCAAGAGAAAGGTTAAAAAGGTTATGGGATTATGGGAATGTAGTGGCTGAGCCCCCGCCTACTACTGCATTCGTTGCTACGAATGGTCCCAGGGTGTAGCAGTTCTCGTAAAGAGACTGGACATCTTTGAGATAGAATGATGCGAACACTGACTTGCTTCTCCAATAGGTTGCATCCATAACACTATGCAGAGAACGGTTCTGTTTGAGGGCCACTGAAGTAGCCACAGCTCTCACTTCATGTGTCCTTACCTTCAGCAAAGCAAGGTCTTCTTCCTTCAGATGAGAATGTGCTTCCCTAATCAGGAGCCTGAATAGGTAAGAAACTGAGTTCTTAGACCTTGGAAGAGAAGGCTTCTTGATAGCACACCATAAGGCTTCTGATTGTCCTCGTAAAGGTTATGACCTTTTTAGATAGTACCTAAGAGCTCTAACTGGGCAAAGTACTCTCTCCAGTTCGTCCCCCACCAAGTTGGACAGGCTTGGGATCTCGAACGACTTAGGCCAAGGACGTGAAGAAAGCTCGTTTTAGCAAAAAACCGAGCTGCAAGGAACATGTAGCCGTTTCAGATGTGAAAACTATGTTCCTGCTGAAGGCGTAGATCTCACTTACTCTTTTAGCTGTTGTCAAGCACACGAGGAAAAGAGTTTTTAATGTGAGGTCCTTAAAAGAGGCTGATTGGAGAGGTTCAAATCTTGATGACATAAGGAACCTTAGGACCACGTCTAGATTCCAGCCTGGAGTGGACAACCGACGTTCCTTTGAGGTCTTAAAAGACCTAAGGAGGTCCTGTAGATCTTTGTTGGTGGAAAGATCCAAGCCTCTGTGGCGGAAAACCGCTGCCAACATACTTCTGTAACCCTTAATCGTAGGAGCTGAAAGGGATCTTACGTTCCTTAGATGTAACAGGAAGTCAGCAATCTGGGTTACAGTGGTACTGGATGAGGAAACTGCATTGGCCTTGTACCAGCTTCGGAAGACTTCCCCTTTAGACTGATAGACTCTGAGAGTGGATGTCCTCCTTGCTCTGGCAATCGCTCTGGCTGCCTCCTTCGAAAAGCCCCTAGCTCTTGAGAGTCTTTCGAAAGTCTGAAGGCAGTCAGACGAAGAGCGTGGAGGTTTGGATGTACCTTCTTTACGTGAGGTAGACGTAGAAGGTCCACTCCTAGAGGAGGAGTCCTGGGAATGTCGACCAGCCATTGCAGTACTTCTATGAACCATTCTCTCGCGGGCCAGAGCGGAGCCAACCAACGTCAGCCGTGTCCCTTTGCGAGAGGCGAACTTCTGAAGTACCCTGTTGACAATCTTGAACGGCGGGAATGCATACAGGTCGAGATGGGACCAATCCAGCAGAAAAGCATCCACGTGAACTGCTGCTGGGTCTGGAATCGGAGAACAATACAACGGGAGCCTCTAGGTTATCGAGGTAGCGAACAGATCTATGGTTGGCTGACCCCACAGGGCCCAAAGTCTGCTGCAAACATTCTTGTGAAGGGTCCACTCTGTGGGGATGACCTGACCTTTCCGGCTAAGGCGATCTGCCATGACATTCATATCGCCCTGAATGAACCTCGTTACCAGCGTGAGCTTTCGATCTTTTAACCAGATGAGGAGGTCCCTTGCGATCTAGAACAACTTCCACGAATGAGTCCCTCCCTGCTTGGAGATGTAAGCCAAGGCTGTGGTGTTGTCAGAGTCCACCTCCACCACCTTGTTAAGCTGGAGGGACTTGAAGATTATCAAGGCCATATGAACCGCCAACAGCTCCTTGCAATAGATGTGAAGTGTCCTTAGCTCCTGATTCCATGTTCCCGAGCATTCCTGTCCGTCCAAAGTCGCACCCCAGCCCGTGTCTGATGCGTTAGAGAAGAGACGGCGGTCGGGTTTCTGAACAGCCAAAGGTAGACTTCCTTGAGAAGAAAGCTGTTCTTTCACCACGTGAGAGTAGACCTCCTCTCTTCGGAAACAGGAACTGAGATCGTCTCTAGCGTCATGTCCTTTATCCAGTGAGCCGCTAGATGATACTGAAGGGGGCGGAGGTGGCGTCTCCCTAACTCGATGAACAGGGCCAGCGATGAAAGTGTCCCTGTTAGACTCATCCACTACCTGACTGAGCATCGGTTCCTTCTCAGCATGCTCTGGATGCAATCTAGGGCTTAGTAGATCCTTGGGGCCGACGGAAAAGCCCGAAAAGCTCGACTCTGAAGATCCATACCCAGGTAGACAATGGTCTGGGATGGGACGAGCTGGGACTCCTCAAAATTGACCAGGAGGCCCAGTTCCTTGGTCAGATCCATAGTCCATCTGAGAATCTCCAGACAGCGACGACTTGTGGGAGCTCTTAAAAGCTAGTCGTCTGACGGAGCCGGACACAAGATCATGGTACTGCTGCACAGTCTGTGAACTGTCAACCATGGGGAAGCGAGGAAGTACAGTGACAACCCGAAGCTGTCTAGACTGTCTGGGTCGTACAGACAACTCCTTATCGGGTTGCTGAGGTTGCCGCACTGCGTCACAACAAGTCACTTCTGCTGGTTGTTGAACGTCTTCCCAGTGACACACTGACTCCGTAAACAAAAAATCCTCTAACAAGGACTAAGCTTGGACTGCATGTCTTGCAACACAGCTCAAGGTCTATGGGAGCATGTGTGGTAACAGACGGGGTTAGCGACTGAAGTGGAACCATTACTCTCCCTGGAAGCATGTTATGCTTAAATAAAAGTCCATAGGAGGCTAAGCAGCTAAAGGCTCCTCTCCAAATGACAGAGTCCTCAAGGGAATATCAGAAGGAGGGAGAATAGCACTTTCTCATCTACAGGAACCATATCCGAGAAAAGCTAAGTTCTCTCAGTGAGGGTTTCACTGGTGCAAAAGCAGCAGACTAGAAGGCAACGTTATGAAACTGCTTGACAGTCTAGTGAGTTGGCAACAACCAAAGATGTGTGACTGAGAAGCATGCGGTAAGGTATGCAGAGCATGCTGTATGCAGAGCATGCTGTATGTAGAGCATGCTGTAAGGTAAGCAGAGCATGTTGCATGGCGTGCGGCTTATGCTGCATGGGATGAGGCTCATGCTGCATGGGATGAGGCTCATGCTGCATGGTATGAGGCTCATGCTGCATGGGATGAGGATCATGCTGCAAGGGATGAGGCTTATGCCGCATGCGTTGAGGAGGATGCCGCATAGTATGAGGCTCCTGCCTCATGGGTTGAGGCGGTTGCCGCATAGCATGAGGCTCCTTTCTCATGGTTTGAGGAGGATGCCGCATAGCATGAGGCTCCTCATAGCATGAGGCTCCTGCCTCATGGGTTGAGGAGGATGCCGCATAGCATGAGGCTCCTGCCTCATGGGTTGAGGAGGATGCCGCATAGCATGAGGCTGCCTCATGGGTAGAGGAGGATGTCGCATAGCATGAGGCTCCTGCCTCATGGGTTGAGGAGGATGCCGCATAGCATGAGGCTCCTGCCTCATGGTTTGAGGAGGATGCCGCATAGCATGAGGCTCCTGTGAGGTTCCTGCCTCAAGAGTTGCGTCTGCCTCAAGGGTTGAGGAGGTAGCTGCGCAGAGAGAGGCTCATGCTGTGAAGAATGCGGTTGCTGCATGCGTTGAGGTGGCTGCCTCATAGCATGAGGTTCCTCAAGAGTTGAGGCTCTTGCCTCAAGAGTTGAGGTTCTTGCCTCAAGAGTTGAGGCTCTTGCCTCAAGAGTTGAGGCTCTTGCCTCAAGAGTTGAGGTTCTCGCCTCAAGAGTTGAGGTTCTTGCCTCAAGAGTGGAGGTGGCTGCCGCAAGAGTTGAGGTTGCTGCCTCAAGGATGGTGGAGGTTGCCGCAACGCAAGAGGTTGCTGCCTCGAGGATGGAGGAGGTTGTCGCAACACATGAAGCTCCTGCCTCAAGGGTAGAGGAGGTTGCTGCAAAGCATAAGGCTCCTGCCTCAAGTGTTGAGGAGGTTGCCGCATAGCAAGAGGCTCCTGCCTCAAGGAAAGTGGAGGTTGCTGCACAGCGCTGGTATCTGGCAACTCCCAATGCGGCAGCTCACGCGTGGAGGTAGGTTGAGGAACCTCAACATCATACGTCTGGCAGGGTGGACTGCGCAGAGGTGGAGGAGCGCTCGCAAGAGGAGGTGTGCTAACCTTCTCTGCCTGAAACTCCTGCATCAACACCGCAAGCTGAGACTGCATTGTCAGCAGCATAGACCACTAGAGTTTAAGAAAGACAACAACAAACGGAGCTACTGTCCGTTGAGACTGAGGGTCTAAAACAGCTGGTGCGGCAACAGACGGAGTTACTGTCTGTTGCGATACCACCTTGCCTCTCTGGGAGGTGTGCAGTTGTCGTACTGCAGCAAGTCCGAACTGACCCAGTGCTAATGGCACCACCTAGGAGTTGGACTTGCGCGGAAGGGACCGACTTGCACTAAAAGCTGCAAGATTTGGTCCATGGTTTCTGCGAGAAACCTCTTCCGCAGACGAGGAATAAAAGGGCTCTCTCGTCTTTGTGTGGGTGGGGTGATCACGTCGGCTACGTGAGTTGGTAACACCCGAAACCACGGAGGGAAACGTCTGTTCGTCGATCAAGGCCTGATGAACCCATAAGTCCTTCGACGTTACTTCTCCCCTGGGCTTGGGAGCTTGTAAGAGGTCCCAGACTAGGCGGTTGCCGCATAGCATGAGGCTCCTTTCTCATGGTTTGAGGAGGATGCCGCATAGCATGAGGCTCCTCATAGCATGAGACTCCTGCCTCATGGGTTGAGGAGGATGCCGCATAGCATGAGGCTCCTGCCTCATGGGTTGAGGAGGATGCCGCATAGCATGAGGCTGCCTCATGGGTAGAGGAGGATGTCGCATAGCATGAGGCTCCTGCCTCATGGGTTGAGGAGGATGCCGCATAGCATGAGGCTCCTGCCTCATGGTTTGAGGAGGATGCCGCATAGCATGAGGCTCCTGTGAGGTTCCTGCCTCAAGAGTTGCGTCTGCCTCAAGGGTTGAGGAGGTAGCTGCGCAGAGAGAGGCTCATGCTGTGAAGAATGCGGTTGCTGCATGCGTTGAGGTGGCTGCCTCATAGCATGAGGTTCCTCAAGAGTTGAGGCTCTTGCCTCAAGAGTTGAGGTTCTTGCCTCAAGAGTTGAGGCTCTTGCCTCAAGAGTTGAGGCTCTTGCCTCAAGAGTTGAGGTTCTCGCCTCAAGAGTTGAGGTTCTTGCCTCAAGAGTGGAGGTGGCTGCCGCAAGAGTTGAGGTTGCTGCCTCAAGGATGGTGGAGGTTGCCGCAACGCAAGAGGTTGCTGCCTCGAGGATGGAGGAGGTTGTCGCAACACATGAAGCTCCTGCCTCAAGGGTAGAGGAGGTTGCTGCAAAGCATAAGGCTCCTGCCTCAAGTGTTGAGGAGGTTGCCGCATAGCAAGAGGCTCCTGCCTCAAGGAAAGTGGAGGTTGCTGCACAGCGCTGGTATCTGGCAACTCCCAATGCGGCAGCTCACGCGTGGAGGTAGGTTGAGGAACCTCAACATCATACGTCTGGCAGGGTGGACTGCGCAGAGGTGGAGGAGCGCTCGCAGGAGGAGGTGTGCTAACCTTCTCTGCCTGAAACTCCTGCATCAACACCGCAAGCTGAGACTGCATTGTCAGCAGCATAGACCACTAGAGTTTAAGAAAGACAACAACAAACGGAGCTACTGTCCGTTGAGACTGAGGGTCTAAAACAGCTGGTGCGGCAACAGACGGAGTTACTGTCTGTTGCGATACCACCTTGCCTCTCTGGGAGGTGTGCAGTTGTCGTACTGCAGCAAGTCCGAACTAACCCAGTGCTAATGGCACCACCTAGGAGTTGGACTTGCGCGGAAGGGACCGACTTGCACTAAAAGCTGCAAGATTTGGTCCATGGTTTCTGCGAGAAACCTCTTCCGCAGACGAGGAATAAAAGGGCTCTCTCGTCTTTGTGTGGGTGGGGTGATCACGTCGGCTACGTGAGTTGGTAACACCCGAAACCACGGAGGGAAACGTCTGTTCGTCGATCAAGGCCTGATGAACCCATAAGTCCTTCGACGTTACTTCTCCCCTGGGTTTGGGAGCTTGTAAGAGGTCCCAGACTAGGCGAACAACTGGCACGAACAGACGAACCCTCGAACGCAACACTGTAACACTTTGCGCTTATCACTTTATCACTTTTGATTTTCTGTTTGCACTTATTTCACTGAACTCGAAACTTTAAGTGGTTTGTACCTGAAACACGCAATTCTATCCTTCATTAAAAGTTAGTAATTGCGAAAACAGTATTACAATGTAACAGAAAAACATAATGAAAGATAAATAATTCAGTGGCTGGAAAAGAGACTAAACACTAGATCAAATAAACTACGTTTAAAATCTCTCACCGCATAAAGCCTGAGAACAAGAATAAAACTCTAGAAACGTTTACCTTCTTCCCCTAAAGAGACTAGGGAGAAGAGCAAAAACGATAACAACGTTACCCGCTTGAACGAAACGTTTATCCTCCTCTCTCTCCCTCCGTCTCTATCTCTCTCTCTCTCTCTCTCTCTTGACTTAGCACCTGAGAGAAGAGCCCAATTATATATATCGTTAAAACATATTATTGTTAAAGGAAAAAAACTGAAAGATTTCCCAAATAAAATGTTCCTTTATTAGAATTAAAACCATTTAAGCTAAGAAAGAATGAACAAAACGCTAGAATCGGTTTACTCTTACTGCAACGTGACACCGTGATAGACTCTCTCTCTATCGTAACGATAGAGCGCAAGTTGAACGTTCTGAACGTCAACAACTGCAGAGACAAAACAAAACGTTAGTTCAACTTTGAAAAACAGTACGAGACTATCAAAGAAATTCTTTCAAAAACATTAAAATAGCATAATATGTTAACAGGTAAAAACGAAATGACGGGCTCAATGTTAATTAACTTCGGTTCCAAGAAAAGACCGCCTACTATTAGGAAAGGTCGAATATAAACAAATATAAAAATTAATTTTAATAAGTTTATAATAAAAGGAAGTTAATCAAAGAGGCCTATAAAAGGCGGAGAGATATAAAATAAATCTATAACTTTTGTTAAGCAAAATTAAGAGAGTCTATACTCTCTTCGACACCAACACTTCCGTCTAAGGGAAGGGTCGGCCATTTAAAAGTGAAAGAGAGTTCATACTCTCTTCGTACCAAAATTAAATCAAAAATTAAATCAAATTAATTCCAAAAACTTGCTAAGCTAATGATATAGCTTCCTGAATAGCGAAGGCTAAACTCTAGAGCAAATACATCACCAAATCGTGAGCAATAACTCCAGAATCAACAGCGTATCCATGTAGGTCTAGCCGGAGGCACGACAGAGGAAAAATTGAGGTGGTGTTGACAAGAAGTAGTGAAGTACTGGAGTACCTGACCACAGATGGCGCTGTGGTGTTCACCCCCACCTGTATAGCGATCGCTGGCGTATCCCGACCGTAGATTTCTGTCGGCAACAGAGTTGACAGCTACATGATTATCGGGTAAGATTAATATTGAAAAAGCAAAAATATCAGGAAGGTTTCATGAACGTAGACCCCTACAGATGGTAACATCCCCTAGGGATGTTTAGTACACCACGGTAGCCTAGGGTGGTTCAATTTTGGGTTAACAAGATGGACATAAAATTCAAATTAAATGAAATTGTGCTTTACAAACATACCAATCTCATCAGTGATTGATACCATCAACAAGTAAAATAAATCCAAGCTCGAGTATGTCCACCAAAACGCCTAAGCAAGGATGAGGTTTTTATCAAAGGTGAAATAAAAATATGCTACAGACTAAATCCAGGATTCAAACCCATATTTTGACTTATTGGTTCTATTGTAGTTTATTACAGGGTAAGGTAACCTAGGAAAAAACTACTTTCATTCTATAGAAAAATGTCCGTTCTCTTTGAAAATGACGCTCCTTCCTGACGGAAATGAATAGTTTCAGGAATATATATATATAACGGATTTTGAGCGAAGCGAAAAATCTATTTTTGGGTGAGATAGCCATGGCGTCCTGATGGAAGGTTCCTTTTTGGTAGCTTCCTTGGGTAAATAACTACTAAGATATTCCCAGAGAATTTAACCACAGGTTATCACAGAATTCTAACTTCTGGAGCGAGTATCCTAAAGGTTTCCCTTTTAAGACATCGTATATCAACAGGGGACGCATGTATTAACGCGCCACATAGCTATCTACACCCCGAACAGAGTTAATGCTTCGGTGTGTAAGGGCTGAGAATAGCTGGGAGCCGTTCCATAGCTAATCTCATTCGTGGCTACTTCTGGTACTCGAGACGTAAACAAACGGGCGCCATTGCTTAAATGACGTCACGACCGTCTTCATCCTGAAGCCAGTTGCTTGCCTATCACCATGATACAGCAGAGCAGGGTGGGACCTAAAAACTGGACGAAGTAGCAGGGAGGGTCCATCAGGACGCCATGGCTATCTCACCCACAAATAGATTTTTCGCTTCGCTCAAAATCCGTTTTTTGGGCTCAAGCCATGGCGTCCTGATGGAAGCATACCAGAGAATCAATGTATCGTGGTAGATTTTTCCCCTATTAGTAAGTGCCAAGGGCATTGACAAAATAGCATAGTAATCTTAGTAAAGAACCGTAGGGAAGAATCTTCCTGCCCCCCTTGGCAGTGAAGTTCCCACGGGCCATGCCGACGTCAAAGTGGTATTGAAGGGCTATTCACCCTGATAGAAGAACTTGAAGAACTTGGAGACGAAGCTGAATGTTTGGCATTCGTATAGGAACATTCTGAAAAAGCAGACCAGTGGTGGTTGGACACTGGGTGCTGAGAAGGTTAGTTCCATCTCCAGGGTATGAAGAGTAAGTATTCGTATTGGAACATTTCATAATCAGAGTGAATATAAATTAAGAGTTAGTATCTTAATTTCTCCATGAACCATAAGGAAAAGGGGATAATAAAACTATGACAGGCATGTATTTCATAGTAAGTAGGAGCTGATTGAGACGCACAGGTAATAAAATAGAATTTTCAATATTAATCTTACCCGATAATCATGTAGCTGTCAACTCTGTTGCCGACAGAAATCTACGGTCGGGATACGCCAGCGATCGCTATACAGGTGGGGGTGAACACACAGCGCCATCTGTGGTCAGGTACTCCAGTACTTCTTGTCAACACCACCTCAATTTTTCCTCTGTCGTGCCTCCGGCTAGACCTACATGGATACGCTGTTAATTCTGGAGTTTTTGCTCACGATTTGGTGATGTATTTGCTCTAGAGTTTAGCTTTCGCTATTCAGGAAGTTTTATCATTAGCTTAGCTAGCTTTTGGAATTAATTTGATTAATTTTGGTGACGAAGAGAGTATGAACTCTCTTTCACTTTTATGGCCGACCCTTCCCTTAGACGGAAGTGTTGGTGTCTAAGAGAGTATAGACTCTCTTTCTTAATTTTGCTTAACAAAAGTTATAGATTTATTTTATATCTCTCCGCCTTTTATAGGCCTCTTCGATTAACTTCCTTTTATTATAAACTTATTAAAATTAATTTTTATATTTGTTTATATTCGACCTTTCCTAATAGTAGGCGGTCTTTTCTTGGTACCGAAGTTAATTAACATTGAGCCCGTCATTTCGTTTTTACCTGTTAACATATTATGCTATTTTAATGTTTTTGAAAGAATTTCTTTGATACTCTCGTACTGTTTTCAAAGTTGAACTAACGTTTTGTTTTGTCTCTGCAGTTGTTGACGTTCAGAACGTTCAACTTGCGCTCTATCGTTACGATAGAGAGAGAATTTTCACGGTGTCACGTTGCAGTAAGAGTAAACCGATTCTAGCGTTTTGTTCATTCTTTCTTAGCTTAATGGTTTTAATCTAATAAAGGAACTTTTTATTTGGGAAATCTTTCAGTTTTTTTCCTTTAACAATAATATGTTTTAACGATATATATGATTGGGCTCATCTCTCAGGTTCTAAGTCAAGAGAGAGAGAGAGAGATAGAGACGGAGGGAGAGAGAGGAGGATAAACGTTTCGTTCAAGCGAGTAACGTTGTTATCGTTTTTGCTCTTCTCCCTAGTCTCTTAAGGGGAAGAAGGTAAACGTTTCTAGAGTTTTATTCTTGTTCTCAAGCTTTATGCGGTGAGAGATTTTAAACGTAGTTTATTTGATCTAGTGTTTAGTCTCTTTCCAGCCACTGAATTATTTATCTTTCATTATATTTTTCTGTTACATTGTAATTCTGTTTTCGCAATTACTAACTTTTAAGGAAGGATAGAATTGCGTGTTTCAGGTACAAACCACTTAAAGTTTCGAGTTCAGTGAAATAAGTGCAAACAGAAAATCAAAAGTGATAAGTGATAAGCGCAAAGTGTTACAGTGTTGCGTTCGAGGGTTCGTCTGTTCGTGCCAGTTGTTCGCCTAGTCTGGGACCTCTTACAAGCTCCCAAGCCCAGGGGAGAAGTAATGTCGAAGGACTTATGGGTTCAGCAGGCCTTGATCGACGAACAGACGTTTCCCTCCGTGGTTTCGGGTGTATCTACACACGTTGCCGACGTGATCACCCCACCCACACAAAGACGAGAGAGCCCTTTTATTCCTTGTCTGCGGAAGAGGTTTCTCGCAGAAACCATGGACCAAATCTTACAGCTTTTAAGCGCAAGTCGGTCCCTTCCGCGCAAGTCCAACTCCTAGGTGTAGCCATTAGCACTGGGTCAGTTCGGACTTGCTGCAGTACGACAACTGCACACCTCCCAGAGAGAGTGTGGTATCGCAACAGGCAGTAGCTCCGTCTGTTGCCGCACCAGCTGTTTTAGACCCTCAGTCTCAACGGACAGTAGCTCCGTTTGTTGTTGTCTTTCTTAAACTCTAGTGGTCTATGCTGCAGACAATGCAGTCTCAGCTGGCGGTGTTGATGCAGGAGTTTCAGGCAGAGAAGGTTAACACACCTCCTCCTGCGAGCGCTCCTCCACCTCTACGCAGTCCAGCCTGCCAGACGTATGATGTTGAGGTTCCTCAAGCTACCTCCATGCGTGAGCTGCCGCATTGGGAGTTGCCAGATACCAGCTCTGTGCAGCAACCTCCACTTTCCTTGAGGCAGGAGCCTCTTGCCACGCGGCAACCTCCTCAACACTTGAGGCAGGAGCCTTATGCTTTGCAGTAACCTCCTCTACCCTTGAGGTAGGAGCCTCATGCGTTGCGACTACCTCCTCCATCCTCGAGGCAACAACCTCTTGCGGTGCGACAACCTCCACCATCCTCGAGGCAGCAACCTCAACTCCACCTCTGCGCAGTCCACCCTGCCAGACGTATGATGTTGAGGTTCCTCAACCTACCTCCACGCGTGAGCTGCCGCATTGGGAGTTGCCAGATACCAACACTATGCAGCAACCTCTTGCGTTGCGGCAACCTCCACCATCCTTGAGGCAGCAACCTCAACTCTTGCGGCAGCCACCTCCACTGAGGGAAGAGCCTCAACTCTTGAGGAACCTCATGCTATGAGACTCTTGAGGCAGGAACCTCACAGGAGCCTCAATGGGCTCTCGTGGCATGGTTGGTTTCGACCTGGCCTTTCATTAGAAGGGGCTAGCATTCGATCCCAAGTATGAGGTAGAAATTTATTTCTATTTGAACACGATGTTGTGTTGATATTTATCCATATTGACTCATTAGGGGTAATTTGAATGAATTACTGCCAATTGTGTCACGTGGTGGCCCGGGGAAATCTGGTAAAACTCGCTGATAAAGAGACTGATGTCTCACCAGGTAAATCCTCGGACAGCTAGATTAGTGTCAGGTTCAGATTTCCTTTATTTAATCCTCCTCAAACCATGAGGCAGGAGCCTCATGCTATGCGGCAACCGCCTCAACCCATGAGGCAGGAGCATCATACTATGCGGCATCCTCCTCAACGCATGCGGCATAAGCCTCTTCCCTTGCAGCTTGAGCCTCATCCCATGCAGCATGAGCCTCATACCATGCAGCATGAGCCTCATCCCATGCAGCATGAGCCTCATCCCATGCAGCATAAGCCGCACGCCATGCAACATGCTCTGCTTACCTTACAGCATGCTCTACATACAGCATGCTCTGCATACAGCATGCTCTGCATACCTTACCGCATGCTTCTCAGTCACACATCTTTGGTTGTTGCCAACTCACTAGACTGTCAAACAGTTTCATAACGTTGCCTTCTAGTCTGCTGCTTTTGCACCAGTGAAACCCTCACTGAGAGAACTTAGCTTTTCTCGGATATGGTTCCTGTAGATGAGAAAGTGCTATTCTCCCTCCTTCTGATATTCCCTTGAGGACTCTATCATTTGGAGAGGAGCCTTTAGCTGCGTAGCCTCCTATGGACTTTTATTTAAGCATAACATGCTTCCAGGGAAGGTAATGGTTCCACTTCAGTCGCTAACCCCGTCTGTTACCACACCTGCTCCCATAGACCTTGAACTGTGTTGCAAGACATGCAGTCCAAGCTTAGTCCTTGTTAGAGGATTTTTTGTTTACGGAGTCAGTGTGTCACTGGGAAGACGTTCAACAACCAGCAGAAGTGACTTGTTGTGACGCAGTGCGGCAACCTCAGCAACCCGATAAGGAGTTGTCTGTACGACCCAGACAGTCTAGACAGCTTCGGGTTGTCACTGTACTTCCTCGCTTCCCCATGGTTGACAGTTCACAGACTGTGCATCAGTACCATGATCTTGTGTCCGGCTCCGTCAGACGACTAGCTTTTAACCCTGGATAGGTACGGTGGGTCATTTGCGACCCCGAGCGTCAAAAAAAAACAGGTTTTTCTCACGTGACTCACCCCTGTGACTGAATTTGTGGGTGATCGACCTGCAGGAGGTGTCTCCCCTACACGCTCTAGTAGTGTCCAGATGTGCATTGCTGTAGCTGTACTCCTTCCCCGATTTCTGAGACGCGTCGGGGTCGTTCGCGTCCGAGTTTACCCTTCTGAGGTAGTTTGCATAATTATCAAAGTTATTACGTATTATGAAATTGTCGTAGAATGGTGCAACTTGTATAGGTTATCAGTTGTGGAAAGTCTTGGTGGATTGTTTGGCTACCATGTGCATGTTTTTTTTTTTTAGTTAAAATGTCGTTCATCACCACGAGGACCATTTTACCGCGAGTGCCCCTTTTTCATTTTTTGTTCATTTTTTTGCCAAGTCATTTTTCCGTAAGATATTGCCAAATAGTGTCGTAAAACTTTTGCTTGTTTAGTGTTGGAAAGTGTGTCTAGATGATCTGGCTACCCATGCATGACTTTGTTTTTGTCAGATACGACGTAGTTATTGGTATATTGGGTATTTAACTGCGGTTACCAATTTCTGTTTTTTTTTCAATATTTGTAAAAATTACTACGTAGTAAGGAATTGCCGTATATTATTCATTTTTTTTTCATGTTTATGTGTTAGAAAGTGTGCCTTGATGGTTGGGCTAACACGTGCATGTCTTTTTTTTTATCTGAGATGTCGTATATTAGAATGTCGGGCATTTTACCGCGAGTGTCCCTTTTTAATTTTTTTTAATTTTTTTGCCAAGTCATTTTTCCGTAAGATATTGCGAAATAGTGTCGCAAAACTTTTGCTTTTTTAATGTTGGAAAGTGTGTCTAGATGATCTGGCTACCCATGCGTGATTTTGTTTTTGTCAGATACGACGTAGTTATTGGTATATTGGGTATTTAACTGCGGTTGCCAATTTCTGTTTTTTTTTCAATATTTGTAAAAATTTACTACGTAGTAAGGAATTGCCGTATATTATTGATTTTTTTTTCATGTTTATGTGTTAGAAAGTGTGCCTTGATGGTTGGGCTAACACGTGCATGTCTTTTTTTTTTATCTGAGATGCCGTATATTAGAATGTTGGGCATTTTTCCGCGAGTGCCCCTTTTTATTTGTTTTGTATTTTTTTGCTTAGTCATGTTACCGTAAGGAATTGGCAAGTAGTGTCGCAAAACTTATATTTTTATAGTGTTGGAAAGTGTTTCTAGATGATCTGGCTACCCATGCCTATTTTTTTTTTTAGCCAGATATGGCGTATATATAAGTATGTGTTCGATTTTCCTGTGATTGCCATTTTTTCGTTTTTTCCCATTTCTTTCAAAATTACTACGTACTAAGGAACTATCACAGAGTAATATTCCATTTATATGTTTATTTGTCGGAAAATATGCCTTGATGGTTTGCCTAGCACGTGGCTGAAATTTTTTTTTTCTGAAATGCCGTATATTAGAATGGCCATTTTTCCACGAGTGCCCCTTTTTATTTGTTTTGCATTTTTTTGCTTAGTCATGTTACTGTAAGGAATTGGCAAGTAGTGTCGCAAAACTTATATTTTTATAGTGTTGGAAAGTGTTTCTAGATGATCTGGCTACCCATGCCTATCTTTTTTTTAGCCAGATATGGCGTATATATAGGTATGTGTTCGATTTTCCGGTGATTGCCATTTTTTCGTTTTTTCCCAATTCTTTCAAAATTACTACGTACTAAGGAACTATCACAGAGTAATGATTCCTCTAGATGTTTATTTGTCGGAAAATTTTGTTTACTTTTTTTTTGATTGAATATCATCAAATTTTTTTAGCTAAAATATTGTTTTACATTTTTTTTTTCGATTTTATTTCCCTTCAAAAAAAATTTTTTGGGTCAGAATTTTAATTTTATAGTCGTAAAATAATCGACAATTATCCAGCAACCCACCAAACAATTTTTATGCATATCCAATAATAATTAGATTAGTAAATAACACCTTGAAATTGACATACCCTTCCTACATTTCAAGTGGCAGATTAGGGAGTCTGAGTCAGTGTGGTTGGCGGCCATTTTGTGGACATATCCGAAGCGTAAGCTGCCCTATCTATATATATTCTTGTTCCCTATAGAATTTGTGATATTTTGGTATATTTTTACCTGCATAAATATCATATTATATATTAAATATATGTATTTTTTTACGAAATTTCCAAGTACTCAAAAAATTACCTTTAGATATGGCCCCTGATATAAATGTAATTTACAAAATAATGAAGATTTTTTTACATATTTCTATTTTAGGATAACATATGTTTATTCCCTAAAAAAATTAGCCACTTCCTATTTCATTTGGGTACCCAAAAAAATTCATGAAATTTGGACAATTTTTTTTGGCCAAAAAAAGTTACCCTTTTTTTCTCATTTCAGATCTTCACCTCCATGGGTCTGACTTCATCCAAAATACATCAAGATGTGTCCTAAACATTCAAGAATCAATTCCTAAAAGGATTTGTGTATATATGTATAAACTTTTTTTTTATGAATTTTTATGTCAGGTCTTTTTTTTTTCTACTTAATTTTTTAAAATATTTATAATAAATAGTTTTTCTGCAGATAAGTAGTATTTATCTTTACAGTTGTTTTAAGCATTCATTGAAGTTTTTTTTGGCAAAAGAAAAAAGGAGGTTACTGCAAAAACTGATTTTTCAAGAATTTTTTTTGGCGTCGGGGTCGTTCGCGTCCGAGTATACCCTTAAAGGGGTGTCCGAGGACCGTACCTATCCAGGGTTAAGAGCTCCCACAAGTCGTCGCTGTCTGGAGATTCTCAGATGGACTATGGATCTGACCAAGGAACTGGGCCTCCTGGTCAAATTTTGAGGAGTCCCAGCTCGTCCCATCCCAGACCATTGTCTACCTGGGTATGGATCTTCAGAGTCGAGCTTTTCGGGCTTTTCCGTCGGCCCCAAAGATCTACTAAGCCCTAGTTTGCAACCAGAGCATGCTGAGAAGGAACCGATGCTCAGTCAGGTAGTGGATGAGTCTAACAGGGACACTTTCATCGCTGGCCCTGTTCATCGAGTTAGGGAGACCCCACCTCCGCCCCCTTCAGTATCATCTAGCGGCTCACTGGATTAAGGACATGACGCTAGAGACGATCTCAGTTCCTGTTTCCGAAGAGAGGAGGTCTACTCTCACGTGGTGAAAGAACAGCTTTCTTCTCAAGGAAGTCTACCTTTGGCTGTTCAGAAACCCGACCGCCGTCTCTTCTCTGACGCATCAGACACGGGCTGGGGTGCGACTTTGGACGGACAGGAATGCTCGGGAACATGGAATCAGGAGCTAAGGACACTTCACATCTTTTGCAAGGAGCTGTTGGCGGTTCATCTGGCCTTGATAAACTTCAAGTCCCTCCAGCTTAACTAGGTGGTGGAGGTGGACTCTGACTACACCACAGCCTTGGCTTACATCTCCAAGCAGGGAGGGACTCATTCGTGGAAGTTGTTCTAGATCGCAAGGGACCTCCTCATCTGGTTAAAAGATCGAAAGCTCACGCTGGTAACGAGGTTCATTCAGGGCGATATGAATGTCATGGCAGATCGCCTTAGCCGGAAGGGTCAGGTCATCCCCACAGAGTGGACCCTTCACAAGAATGTTTGCAGCAGACTTTGGGCCCTGTGGGGTCAGCCAACCATAGATCTGTTCGCTACCTCGATAACCTAGAGGCTCCCGTTGTATTGTTCTCCGATTCCAGACCCAGCAGCAGTTCACGTGGATGCTTTTCTGCTGGATTGGTCCCATCTCGACCTGTATGCATTCCCGCCGTTCAAGATTGTCAACAGGGTACTTCAGAAGTTCGCCTCTCGCAAAGGGACACGGCTGACGTTGGTTGGCTCCGCTCTGGCCCGCGAGAGAATGGTTCATAGAGGTACTGCAATGGCTGGTCGACATTCCCAGGACTCTTCCTCTAGGAGTGGACCTTCTACGTCTACCTCACGTAAAGAAGGTACATCCAAACCTCCACGCTCTTCGTCTGACTGCCTTCAGTCTTTCGAAAGACTCTCAAGAGCTAGGGGCTTTTTGAAGGAGGCAGCCAGAGCGATTGCCAGAGCAAGGAGGACATCCACTCTCAGAGTCTATCAGTCTAAAGGGGAAGTCTTCCGAAGCTGGTACAAGGCCAATGCAGTTTCCTCATCCAGTACCACTGTAACCCAGATTGCTGACTTCCTGTTACATCTAAGGAACGTAAGATCCCTTTCAGCTCCTACGATTAAGGGTTACAGAAGTATGTTGGCAGCGGTTTTCCGCCACAGAGGCTTGGATCTTTCCACCAACAAAGATCTACAGGACCTCCTTAGGTCTTTTAAGACCTCAAAGGAACGTCGGTTGTCCACTCCAGGCTGGAATCTAGACGTGGTCCTAAGGTTCCTTATGTCATCAAGATTTGAACCTCTCCAATCAGCCTCTTTTAAGGACCTCACATTGAACACTCTTTTCCTCGTGTGCTTGACAACAGCTAAAAGAGTAAGTGAGATCCACGCCTTCAGCAGGAACATAGTTTTCACATCTGAAACGGCTACATGTTCCTTGCAGCTCAGTTTTTTGCTAAAAACGAGCTTCCTTCACGTCCTTGGCCTAAGTCGTTCGAGATCCCAAGCCTGTCCAACTTGGTGGGGGACGAACTGGAGAGAGTACTTTGCCCAGTTAGAGCTCTTAGGTACTATCTAAAAAGGTCATAACCTTTACGAGGACAATCAGAAGCCTTTTGGTGTGCTATCAAGAAGCCTTCTCTTCCAAGGTCTAAGAACTCAGTTTCTTACCTATTCAGGCTCCTGATTAGGGAAGCACATTCTCATCTGAAGGAAGAAGACCTTGCTTTGCTGAAGGTAAAGACACATGAAGTGAGAGCTGTGGCTACTTCAGTGGCCCTCAAACAGAACCGTTCTCTGCAGAGTGTTATGGATGCAACCTATTGGAGAAGCAAGTCAGTGTTCGCATCATTCTATCTCAAAGATGTTCAGTCTCTTTACGAGAACTGCTACACCCTGGGACCATTCGTAGCAACGAATGCAGTAGTAGGCGGGGGCTCAGCCACTACATTCCCATAATCCCATAACCTTTTTAACCTTTCTCTTGAATACTTTTTATGGGTTGTACGGTCGGCTAAGAAGCCTTCCACATCCTTGTTGATTTGGCGGGTGGTCAATTCTTTCTTGAGAAGCGCCGAGGTTAAAGGTTGTGATGAGGTCCTTTAGTATGGGTTGCAGCCCTTTATACTTCAGCACCTAAGAGTCGTTCAGCATCCTAAGAGGACCGCTACGCTCAGTAAGGAAGACGTACTTAATAAAGGCAGAGTAATGGTTCAAGTCGTCTTCCTTACCAGGTACTTATTTATTTTATGTTATTTTTGAATAACTAATAAAATAAAATACGGGATACTTAGCTTCTTTGTTAACATATATGCTGGTCTCCACCCACCACCCTGGGTGTGAATCAGCTACATGATTATCGGGTAAGATTAATATTGAAAAATGTTATTTTCATTAGTAAAATAAATTTTTGAATATACTTACCCGATAATCATGATTTAATTGACCCACCCTTCCTCCCCATAGAGAACCAGTGGACCGAGGAAAAAATTGAGGTGGTGTTGACAAGAAGTACTGGAGTACCTGACCACAGATGGCGCTGTGTGTTCACCCCCACCTGTATAGCGATCGCTGGCGTATCCCGACCGTAGATTTCTGTCGGCAACAGAGTTGACAGCTACATGATTATCGGGTAAGTATATTCAAAAATTTATTTTACTAATGAAAATAACATATTTTATTTCACAAATGCAGAAATTAAATGAATTGCAGCAATAAGTAAAGTTCATTTACAGTAATTATAATGTACATAGTAATAAAGACTTGCTCTTGAATCTGAAAAGGAATTTCAAATTTATTAGTAGGCACTCGTTCTCGAGGAACGTTAGTCTTTGATTAAAACACATCATGTTCAGGGCATGCGGCACTTGTGTGACACTATGACATTTCACCTGGGATAAGAACAGTTATAAAAGCACTAAGTGTTTTCGACATCACTATGTATCGCTCGAGGGTCAACATAGGCACCCGAAGAGTTAGAGTCCCAAGTAACTCACTGTTCTATGCAGAGTTAGGTGCAGGTTTCATAACACTACCTGCGGCTACCACAAAATGTTTGACTTCGTGCACTTGTTTCCCATAATGTTTAAAGAAAACGCGCGAGGACTTCCAGCCTGTGAAGCTTTTAAGGCTTTCGAAGTCCATACTCTGAAAGAAATTCAGAGATGATGCAACTTTCCTAGGATCATGACCGGCGGGTGTACTGTCAGGATCCGCTCTGCGAATGAAGTAGGTGATTTTCGCTCTTAATTGTTTCAGTGACAGGTCGCTGCCCGATGTTTCTCCTTTGAAGAGTTGGCCTCCACCAAAGTGCGAAGTTCTGCGAAGATAGACCTTGAGGCTCTCTACTGGGCATAAAGAGACATCTTCCTTCAGGGGGCATATTCTCCAGGGGCCCCATCTTTTGGTGGGTAATTCATTTTTGGCGAGAAACGTCGGATCAGGGGAGAGGGTAATGTCTCCTGTATCAGTAAACAGGATGTGACCCTCTTCTCTTGATAATGCCACTATTTCGCTGACTCGGGCTCCCGAAGCAAGAGCAAAGAGAAATATAACTTTCTGAGTCAGATCCTTGAGAGGGCAAGAATCATTATCCAAGTTGGAGGCGAAATGGAGCACCTTGTCTAATGACCAGGAGATCGGTTTCGGTGGGGGTGCTGGGCGTAGACGAGCACATGCTTTCGGTAGTTTATTGAAGATGTCGCTGGACAGATCAATTTGAAAGGCATACAGAATTGGTCTGGTCAAGGCCGATTTGCAGGTTGAAATCGTATTGGCTGCTAATCCTTGTCCATGAAGGTGAATGAAGAAGGACATGCAGAAATCAATTGTGATTTCTTTAGGATTTTTTGTCTAGACGAAAGAGACCCATTTTCTCCAGGATGATTCGTATTGCCGTCTTGTGGATTCGGTCTTGTATTCCTCTAGGAAGTCTAGACTTTTCTTCGAGATCCCAAACCTCTTCTTTGCGGCTAGGGAGAGAAAATCATGAGATGAAGGTCCTTGATTTTCGATGATGAAGCGAAGACAGTCGACTTCTGTACTTGTTGGGAGAGAACTGGGCCCGGAAGAGGGATCAGCTTGGGCTGCAGCTCCAGGACCAGGGGGGTACCAGTTGCTCCGGGGCCACTTGGGAGCCACTAGGGCCGCTGTCCCTTTGAAGGTTCTCAGTTTGGAGAGGACTTTCAGCAGAAGGTTGGTGGGAGGGAACAGGTAGATCTTGGACCATCTGTTCCAGTCCAGTGACATGGCATCCACTGCTTCTGCCTTGGGGTCCTCGTACGGGGCCACATACCGAGGAAGTTGATTGTTGTCGCTCGTTGCGAAGAGATCTATCTGAAGTTCTGGGACTTGGTGAGAGATGAAGGAGAATGATCTTGCGTCTAGAGACCATTCCGACTCTATCGGGTTCGTTCGAGATAGAGCATCCGCTGTCACGTTGCGGAATCCTTGTAGGTGAACTGCAGACAGGTGCCACTTCTTCTTCTCTGCCAGACGGAAGATTGGGAGAAGCACCTGATTTATCTGGGGCGATCTTGAGCCTTGGCGATTGAGACATCGAACTACCACCGAGTTGTCTAGGGTTAGACGAATGTGGATCGAGGGAGGCGGGGATAGTTTCTTCAGAGTTAGAAGGACCGCCATGGCCTCCAAGATGTTGATGTGGAACGTCTTGAACAGGGGAGACCAGGTGCCTTGAGCCTGTTTTTGGTGGGAGTGACCTCCCCAACCCTCCAGTGAAGCGTCCGTGTGGATGTTGAGTGATGGAGGTGGGTGTTGAAGAGGGATGGACCTTTTCAGGGCCTTTGCTTCCGACCACGGCTTGAGGAGAAGTCGAAGTCTGTTTGGGAGCCGTCTCTTGAGGTCTCTTCGAGCGATGGATGCAGAACGTCTCCAGACTCCCGCGGCATCCTTTAGCTGTGCACGAAGCACTGGGTTTGTTACTGAGGAGAACTGTAGAGAGCCTAGAACTCGTTCCTGCTGGCGTCTCGAAATCCGTTTGGATTTCAGTAGTCGCTTGACAGACCCTGCTATTTCCTTCCTTTTCTTCTGGGGGATGGAAAGGCGGTGTGACTGAAGGTTCCATTGGATTCCTAACCACTGGAACTTCTGAGCTGGAGAGAGGCGAGATTTCTTCTCGTTTATCTTGAATCCCAGGTGTTCTAGGTACTGGGTGACTTTGTTGCAGGATTTTACACAATCCTCGGGCGATGGAGCCCAAACTAGCCAGTCGTCGAGGTAGGCCATCACCTGGACGTTTCGGAGGCGGAGCTGTTGTACTATGGCGTCCGCCAGCTTTGTGAAGATCCGAGGGGCCACATTGAGGCCGAAGGGCATGGCCCTGAAGGCGTAGCTTTTCCTTTGGAGTCGAAATCCTAGGTAGGAGGAAGCGTGATGGTTCATTGGAACGTGCCAGTAGGCATCCGCCAGGTCTATGGAGACCGTGTAGGAACCTCGAGGCAGAAGGGTCCTTATTTGTTGAAGAGTCAGCATCTTGAACTTGTCGTTCGCTATGAACTTGTTGAGGGGGGATAAGTCCAGAATGACTCTGAGTTTGTCGGAGTCTTTCTTGGGGACACAAAACAGTCTTCCTTGGAACCTGGTGGACTTTACCTTCCTTATCACCTTCTTGTTCAAGAGATCTAGGACATATTCTTCCAGAAGGGGGGTTGATTGTTGGAAGAACTGCTGGAATGTTGGGGGTGGTTGAGTCCAACTCCAGCCTAGACCCTTCTTGACGATGCTGTGTGCCCAGGGATCGAAGGTCCAACGATCCTGGAATTGGCGGAGTCTTCCTCCCACCGGAAGCACTTCATTGCTTCTGGTGTCCCGAGGGCTTGCTGCCTCGGCCGCTAGCTCCCTTTCCTCCTCTGCCTCTGGAGGGACGGCGAGACGCGTCTCTGCCTGCACCTCTGTTTGAGCCTCTACCTTTGGGACGAAAGGTAGTCGTCTGTTGCTCGAAAGCAGGGGTGAAGACCGGTGACTGTGACAACACCGGTTGGGTGACCAGCTGAAAGGTCTGTTGTGGCTGAGCTGCCACTTGGGAGGTAGCGGGTCCCGGAAACTGACGTCTTGGTTGACGTTGCTGGGGTTTTTGTTTCGAAGATTTCCTCTTAGGTTGAGGTCCGTCGTCCTGAGAGGGTTTCCTCTTTTTTGACATGCCCCACTTGTGGAGAAGGTTCCTATTCTCCGTGGCGGCTTTGTCGGTGATCTCCTTCACAAGGTCAGAAGGAAAGAGGTGTTTGCCCCAGATGTTGGAGGAAATCAGCCTCCGGGGTTCGTGTTTCACAGTGGCACCTGCGAACACGAATTCACGACAGGCTCTCCGAGCCTTCATGAAGTGAAACCTTCACCAGGGTTGCCATGTGGGATTTGGCAAGTACCATGTAGTGGTCTGGTACTCTGGTGTCACAGGCCATAATGTCAAGTTGGACCTGGTGGGACATAGATGCTGCGAGCCTCTCCTTCGTATCTTGTTCCCGACGAAGGAGGTGATCGTTAAGTTTCGGGAGGTCTTCATTAAACTGACGTCCGGCGACGTCAGGATCTAGCTTTCCCACGACGAAAGTATGCTGGATGTCCTTCCAGTGTCGAGCGTCAGGGGGAGTAACTATGGAGAAGGGTCTGCACTCCTCCAGTGCAGGGCAGGCTTTCCCTTCCTCCACAGCTTTAAGGCACGCAGCGAAGGCCTTTTCCATGAATGGAAGTACCGCATTTTCAGGTGCGACGTAGGTAGGGTGCTTCTTGCTCAGGGCCGGAAGCTTAGAGCAGGTAAAACCCCTACTCTTGAACGTGTTGGCTAGCATAGCCTGGGCCTTCGCGAGATCGAACACTATCTCTTCTTTTGGTTCGGTCTCTTCTTTAGAGGCAGGTTCGGAGCGAAGTCGGACGTAACAGTCCGGGTAGGCCTCGAAGTTTGGGAAGAACTCCACGTCTTCCAGGGGGACCGTGCCGATCTTGTCGCTGACGAAGATCCTGCCGGTCGCGATAACCATATGCTCAGCATACCTCCATGGGTTGGCATGTGAGCAAGCGGGGAGATCCTTAACCGAGATCTTCTTCGGTTCTTTGGCTCCCATCATGGACCTGATGAACTCCTGATTCTCCTTTAACCTGTCGTCCATGACGGCTCTAATCAATCGGATCATTTCCTGAGTGGAAGATGAGGGTTCCGGGGTCGTGGAGGTAGACGGGATAGACACTTCCGTCGGTGTAGGAGTAGGGGCGGAGATGGAAGGAGGAGCGACCTCTTGCTCCGACTCGGCGTATTCCACCTGGTCTTCGTCATCTTCAGCTCCTTGAGCCATGAGGGTCTTCTCCGTACCCTCCGAGACATCCGACATGTGTTCGTCATCATCGGAATCTAGGCGGCAATCGTGCATGGACTGGGCCATGACTACATCAGGTTCCACCGTAATTTGGACAATGGGGATCAAATCCTTGGGCACCACAGAATCAGGGGAGGCCTTTGGGAACAGAAGTGACCTCAATTCTTCAGTGGCCAGGTACGGTCCGGTGGCATTCTTCTGGAAGCCACGCACCCATTTGCGTAGCTTCTCTCGAGCAATGTCCCTGATCTCCGCTGAGGGAGAGTTATGGAAGCCATCAGCTATGTGAGCCTGGCAGACCGTACAGTTCAGCGGGTCCCAAAATTTCAAATCCCCTTTCTTGTTAGCACAAGGGGCGTGAGTCCTGCAAGCCGTATGCCCGTAGAAGTGCGGGCGTTTCACAGCGCAGAAGTCGAAGTCACACTTCATCTGCTCCTCCTGTGGAAGAAAGAGAAAATGAGTATGGGGGGGAGTCATAAGAATGGCTCTTAATCTAAGTTAATATTAATCAATAATTTTAACTTAATGAAGGGTGTGATGCATAGAGATTGAAGTAGTAAAGAAAACATACTCCATGCATCCCGCCCGGCTGGCTACCGCAAGCTTTATCCTTAGATAATCCGAGATGGCCGAAGGCACAGGATAGTATTTCCTAGAAGTCCATAGGGCAATGGAATTCCATGGAAAATGCCAAGGATAAGTTTGGGACCGAGGCTACTCAGTCCCAAATTAGGGGGCTAACAGATCCCTTAGGGTAACTGCTTCCGGCAACCAGCCGCGCTAAGATACACGCAGCATGCTGGAATTTTGAAGAATGCAAAGAGACAGCATGATTACTAATAGAACAGTACCAAGGCACTGATCTAATAGCGTAAACAGGCCATCTGTTTGCAGTGTAGGGCTATCAGTATTCATATGATAGCTAGTAGAAGGGGGTGCAAGTAGTCTTGACGCCTCCGGGGGGTTCCGGCAGACCTCCGGCACGCCGGAGGCCGCTCCAGCAGAGTTTCTGGCATTAGAACAGACAATATATAAGTCAAGAGTAATACCAGGGTGGCGGCTGCCGGCACAACGCCGGCACGCCGGCAGAGGAGCGGCGGCTCCGGCAGTCGGAGGATGCCGGATTGGTGACTGGGACAAGGATGGTTATAGCGGAACCAGGTTGCCGGCAATGGATGCCGGCACTCCGGTGGCCGACCGGCAGGCGGACGGCGAAGCTAGGAGGAAGGAGGAGAGCCATCGGCAGGAAGCCGGCGGCGGTCGGCAGTCCCCCGGCACGCGGGGGGCTGGCGGCATGAGGGTAAGGGAAGAGTCACCAAGGTAGGAGGCGGGTATCGCCAACAGTGGAGGCGGCAAGGGACCGGCACCCGGATAGTGAGAGAGACAGGGGGAGGGATGTAAGAAGTCCAGTCATGGACTCCCAGACATCCCTCTCTGAGAGGGTGTACCCATGATAGAGGCTGGCTCTATCCCCCAGAAGCAGGGGTCTCAGAGGACCGGGAGCTAGGGTAGCCCAAGGGAGGGCTAGGGGACACCCAAAGAGGGGGAGACCTCTACATACAGAACACATCCAGTGGCTAACCCCATAGGACACTATGAAGGGTATATGTACCAGAGCGGACTGCACATAGAAGCTCAAGGTAGCCCTATCACTCCACCCTAAGGAGGAGTTGTAGGACAGGGGACAGATGGGTATAGACTAACCTAAGTGTAGGCTAGGCTATACAAGAGATAGGTGGGGAGGGGAGAAGAGAAGAGTCTTCCATGGAAGGGGTTCTGTACCAGAGCGGCCACTAGGGAAAAGGAGGACACTCCCTAACCTAATATAAGGCAGCCTGGCTGAAACGGTGCATGGGTACAGTTTCAGCAGGGGACAGAATAACCTTTCCAAAACCTAACCTAGAGCGGGGCTAAGAGCCCTGAACTAGGAAAGATAGAAGACATATCGCTATAGCAGGACAGTCATAGACTAGTCCTAGCCATAGAGGAAGGGCTAGCCGTTCCTCACTCTCGGACGCAACCCTAAGGGGGGTTCATTCCCTTAGGGAGGACTGAGAGGCGATAATATACTCCGTTAGGCGCTTGATCCCTTTACTTAGTAAGGGAATCAAGGCTAAACAGAGGGAGTGCCAAGGGCAGGGGGATGAAGGAAGCATATAGGGGTCCTACAAGTAGGTTAGGTTAGGAAGGGACACTAACTAACCTATCCCCTATGGTCCATGAAGGCGAAAAACACTTGCATCACAGTCGAAAGTATTGTAAAATAATGCCACTATCTTCATAACTTAGCCTAGGATCACTAATAAAATCATGCATGAACACTGATATATAGGCGCTCTGGCCTGGGGGCTATAGTAGCCTACTGGTATGAGGTCAATCGATGACCGATAAAAAGCGTCAAAACACGATATAAAAGTTCCTAGCTATGAAGACTAAATAAACTAATGTTATCGATTAGTAAATAAGGCCGGAAGCGTTGTTGTGGCTAACTAAATAAGGCATGCATAACAACAACGACGCCATAAAATGGCGGGTCCGGTAGAGGCACAGCTCTGCCACAAAACAACAATTATCTCGGAAAGTAATATTTACTTTACGGTCAGAGCTTAACTAAACAATACTGGAACCTTGTACTCAACTTTCCAGAAGAAGGCGAGGCCGAAGGTAGCGACATAACGTAGATGCAAAGCGATAAGTAAGGCACAGGGAAAATCCGTCTAAGTAGGGCAAGCTACTGAACAAAGGATGAAGACGGTCGTGACGTCATTTAAGCAATGGCGCCCGTTTGTTTACGTCTCGAGTACCAGAAGTAGCCACGAATGAGATTAGCTATGGAACGGCTCCCAGCTATTCTCAGCCCTTACACACCGAAGCATTAACTCTGTTCGGGGTGTAGATAGCTATGTGGCGCGTTAATACATGCGTCCCCTGTTGATATACGATGTCTTAAAAGGGAAACCTTTAGGATACTCGCTCCAGAAGTTAGAATTCTGTGATAACCTGTGGTTAAATTCTCTGGGAATATCTTAGTAGTTATTTACCCAAGGAAGCTACCAAAAAGGAACCTTCCATCAGGACGCCATGGCTTGAGCCCAAATATATATATATATATATATATATATATATATATATATATATATATATATATATATATATATATATATATATATATATAATATCCACTAATAATGTTAGGGAAGCTAGCCAGTGGCAGAACAAGAACCATTATATTTAGCGTTGCTAAGGTTAGTGTGCGGAGCTCAACATTACCGCTTGGCAGTAAATACGCGCTTGATGTTTTTGCTTTCTGGCGAGTGAAGCGAGCCCGTGGCGGAACAAGAGCCATTATATTTAAAAATTTTAACAGAAAATTTAAGTTTTTCTCTAGTAAATAACGTGATTAAGATGGTTTTCACCTTCATTTCACCGGCAACAACAATAACCAGTTCGGCTACTTAAAGTTAGTCGAACTGGTTATGTTTGTTTGCAGTTGAAATTAAGGTCAAATTCGGTTAAATCGCGTAATTTTCTCCAGGAAAACATATACCTTCTGTTCGAAATGAAACCCTGTAGACTTGTAAAACTTTACCGACTTATTAACCTGGGCCAGTGCATCTTAGCCCTTTACCTTAGGCTAACATGACCTTGGGGTAAAACTGACGATGAACTGAACAAAGTCCTCCAACCTTATGGTCCTGAGATTACCTTTGGCTCATTGACACTTATTTTAGGAAAACTTTATCCACAAACATAAAGATAATACGTCTCGACAACTTATATATTAATACAGTATGGGTTATAGAGTGAACATAAACAAATCTATGCAATGGTTACAAACAAGCACAAAACCCTATTTATTATGACAAGTACATCCTAGAATAGACTGCTTACATGCTTAAAAAAAGTTATTAAAACAACATAAATACAGGAAAAAACTCACTTTAGATTATATTATTATATCCGAGTAACGACACAGTTCATAGTGGGGAAGACGGAAGAGATTATTAAGCGGAAAATTGGGCAGTGATGCCGGATGTGTCTAAAAATCCCCAAACTCATGATTAAAAAATCCCCCAAACAAACCAAAAATTCCCATTTCCCCAAATATATTTTCTTCTGATCCTGTAGGCTTTACTAATATAGAAATTACTCCATATACTTCATATAAGTGCAAGCAAACTAATTGCAACAATATAAAGATTTACTCGTCTTTATTTTTTCTTCATAGAAATTTGTCCAGAATATCCCCATCGGACACCCAAAAACCGCAAATCTAGGGATAAATCTCCATACCTGGAGACACTGGTAACAGGTGGTACTTTACGTTAATCTTTTAGGGGTCCATAGAAAACGGGTTATGAATCAGGATTCATGATAGTCAGGAATCAGGATAGACTTCGATAAATTTATATTTGGCTGATTTATAACTATACAGTTGTGTTATAGGTTAGATATATCATAATTATAGAATAATTATGAAAATTTATAAACCTTTAAGCCATCAGGTCCATCAAATATTTTTTTTTCTTTTTTAGATTTGTTTATCCGGGCCCAAACATTTTTTTGCTTTTAGTAACTTATAAAAAGATCTCGTGTTACTGAAATTTAGATATTTGTTAAATAAAAGCCAAATAGATACAAAAGATTTTTATATATAAAAATTAGTGATATATGCAAAAAGTATGACGTCTATATTTTGGGTAGCAAAATTGACCAATAACAACTGTACTGGAAGTAATAGTTAGTGTTTTCTTGTCAAAGTTTGCAACATTGTACATAAAAAATCATTGACTAATAGCGATTTTCCTTCAAGGAGGAAGAGTATGTGCCAAAATTAATATGTATATATATATATATATATATATATATATATATATATATATATATATATATATATATATATATATATATATATATATATATAGTGAAGAAATTAGTGGCCTCTTGAAAGTTCACTTCCCCTTGTATATTTAAGAAAAACATTGGGTCAATATTATGATTGCTTTCCAACAAATTTTAAGTAAATGAAACTTCTATTTGTACTACCAAATCACTAGTACTACTGTTAATGGTGCTACTAATAACAATTGAAATTACTACAATATTGCCTATTTAACCTTAACGTATCAATACACAATTACTAATGAGAAGGGTGTTTAGTGCATAAAAGGATAAAGTATTTTTAAATTAATCTATACATAGGCTAAAGAATAATCTAAAAATTATTCTACATCTCTTACATGACAAATCTTTGCAAACATGTGATCTAAATGATAGATATCCAAGAAGAAATTTAAAACGTGCTTTGACCTCATACTAAAATATATATTACCCAGATACATAAATACAGGAATGGAAGAGAGGAATTAGTAGTAGTAAAGAGAATTGGATGAAGGTGACTAAAAATTCTAGGCTAATTACGTTACTACGAAGGCTGTACCCAGGATTGTGTGTGATATAAACTTTATTAAAAAGTGTAAATGACAAATGGACTGGTAAGGAAAAATGGCGTGAATTTTAAACATTATGTAGTGAAGGGAAAAGATTGAAAATAAATTTCAAAAAATATGTGGAATACATGGATAAAGAAAAAGTTTATTAAATAATCTACAAAGAACCGGTATAGAGAATTGTGAATATACGAAACAAAATAGATTGAGAATAATAAAAAGATTTTTTTTATAGAAACACTGTGTGTAGGGCAATTGCAATTTTTTAAAAAAGAAAGTGGCTAGTCTGGTGTGAACAGGAACGAGAAAAGGTGTGTTACATATCCGCGATTCTTCAACATCTTTATGGATTGAGTTATGTGAGCTCTGTGAGAGAAGGCAAGAGTATGCTAGAACAGAGTTGTTGGGATAAGAAAATGGATCGTGAATGGAGTGTGGATTGGCTGATATTTGTAAACGATATTGTTGCTTAGGGATAGTGAAAAACAATAAGGGAGGCTGTGAAGGAGACGGAAAGTATTTCCAAAGAGACATTTTAGAGTAAGTCTGAGCAAGGGTGAGGCGATTAGAGTAAATGGACTCTATTAAGAGTAATAAATGTCACAATAGATGATGGAGGAATAGAATTGTATGATTTATATAAGCATCTAGGAGTAAGTACAACGGATGATAATAAGATAGATGAGGTAAATTAAAGAATATCTGAAATGATAAAGGTAGCAGCTAGACATATGCAGGAGTTTGGTAGAATACTTGAGTTGTATGCAGAAGCCAGGGTGGGAATGTTAAGAGAGAGTGTTGAACCAATGTTCCTTTATGGAAGGTAAGTGTGGATGTTGAATGGGATTAAAATAGGTTGAAGCTCTTGAGATAAAGTCTATGTAACATATGCGATGTAAGAAGAATCGATACGATGAGAAGTACGAAAATAGTACGAGAAATGGTAAAGAGTTAAGTGAAGGTGACAGAATTGAGCAGAGTATTCTGAAGAAGTTCGGTCATGCGGGAAGAATGGAAAAAGAAGAGAGAATATAATTTAACGGATTAAATAGATGACATTGAAAGACACAATTGAAAGTAAAGGCCCACAGCAGATGTTCGGGAAGTTTATTAATAGCATTTGCAGGATAGAGGTGAATGGGGACAGTGTTTGTATATAGTTAGATGTGCTCCTGATGAGATTTCTGAGTATGTGTATGAAGTGACTGATGTCGATGTTCTGGTGCACATAAGGACCATTATCCATCTAGTTGTTGAAACATGAATTACAATATGGCGAGACAGCCACCATTTAGAAGAACTGGATACATTCATATATACCAAGTTGGTTTACTTTGAGCAATTAGACGAAAATCTCTCACCGCCACCAATCAGCACTGGCTGGCGTGGTGATGAAAATTGGACAAACCCCAGCCATGAAATGAAATGTCTGAAGCCTTTGCCCTGCAGTAGGCTAGAAACGGCTGCATATTTCTCCCTGTCCTTAGCAAACAGGACTTAAACTGAATAAGCATAACCATTTCTCTGTATCATCGCAAAACAATAAAATTGACAACAAAACAGTCGAGAGAAGACTTCACGCGTAATTTTCAAGCGTCTTAAACTCGCTATTATAATGATATAATCAGCTATAAAGGAGAACCATCTTGCCTCTTGGGAGAGCGTTGGCGGTACTGACTAGTCTGACTTAGAACAAAGACAGTAAAGAGCCTTGGTTTGATAACGTCATCTTTCAGTAAAGCGTTTTTGCCTAAGGTAAACAAGAGCAATTCCTTACTGTAAGATGGCCTCAAGTAATTTTTAATGTAAACATAACACTTGAACTTTTAATGAAATTCGGCGATTGAAATTCGATATATTTTCACGTTTCTGGTGTGTTTTATTCGTTATTCTGACTTTTGTTTATATGGAACTATATATATTTATTTCTATTTAACCCCTACGGATATTTACTATTCCTAGATAATTGGAGTGAATCCAGTAGGCTCAACTAGGTCCCTTATCTGATTGATACATTAAATGACTTACCAACTGGTCCAATTAGTAAGCAATCTTGCCTAACCTAAGGCTCCTTAAGTTCATAACCTTGCAGCTGCTGTTAAGTTTAGATTATCTATTTTTACCAATGTTCAAAGTCATTACAGCGATAGGAAATATAATTCACCTTTCACCAGTATTCCCACTTACCTTCAGTTACTTTGTCCTTAGTTTTGGCCTCACAATCTGGTAGCTTATATCTCTGGTATGGACCCACCCTATGGGGGTCTAGGCCTTACAATTGAGTTTTAGCTTAGTTACTTTTAGGTTTTGGTTATAGAAACACCAGGAATAGAGTAATTTTCCTTCAACCCAGATAACAAACAGACTTCGACATAGGAAAAATTTATTTTTGGGTGAGATAGTCATGTCGTCCTAATGGAGGTTCCTCAATGGCAGCTTTCTACTTGGGATATTTCTGCGAGTGATATAGGCTAAAAGAGAATTTTACCTGTAGAGCTAGCACAAAGTTTTAACCTCCGGAGCGAATATCCCGAGAAATCTCGTGTATACACCAGGGACGTGTATACACCAGGGACGTGTATACACCAGGGACGTGTATACATCAGGGACGTGTATACATCAGGGACGTGTATACACCAGGGACGTGTTTAAAACAGGCTACGGCTATCCTTCCCCGAATAGAGTTAACCTTGCCTCAAAGGATATAGGATAGGATTGGATACGTGAGCGGGAGAGCCATTACAATTCCCAATTCCAGTTTGCTACAACTAACACGTTCCCTGTAAAACCATTTCAGGAGAAGCCATCACATGACACAAGGCCCCACACTGAGAATTGGGAGGGGATGAAAAGTAACGGGTGGGCCATCACGACGATATGGCTATCTCCCCCAAAAATAGATTTTCCTATGTCAAAATCCGTTTTTTGGGCTCGAGCCAAGTCGTCCTGATGGAAGTGTACTAGAGAATTATTTTTCTCAGTTGTTGCCAGAAGTGTTTTAACACTTTACCCCTCAAAGACATAACCATACTTACCTTAGCATTGGTAACTATGGTACTAAGCTATGAGCACAAGCGATATGTTTGTAAAGTAAGTAGGAGCAAAGGAATTCAATAGCACAGTCCCACTCACTAAGAATAAGATCTTTGTCTCCAGTAGATGATCAGACCGAAGTCTATAAAAGGAGGCTTAAAAATTTGAGGTACACTGCTTTTATTTTGAACAGTAGGTCCAATGAAAGGAAATGTAAAATGAACCAAAATCTTTTATTACTTCCAAATATTCATAAATGTAACGGTAATCAACACAACATTATATACATTAAATATGTGCAGAAAACCGAAGTTTTCAGACCCCAAAATTATGTACCAGAGTACTGTAGTAAAATAGTAACACTCATAACATAAGAGGAGAATATCACCTTTGACTCTTTATAATTATTAAATAGTACATGGAAAAGAAGAACATTAATCCCCTTGCACAATGCAGCCTGAAAAGTTCCAACTATACAGTCCATAAGAGTCCATGCACAACACTTAAGAAGCAGGTTTAATCACACTACCAATGGCCACCACAAAGTGTTTGATCTCTTCCAAATGACGTAAGAAATTTTTGAAGAAAACTCTTGAAGATTTCCATCCTGTGTAAGCCTATAAGCATTCGAAGGACATAGATTGGAAAAAAATGAAGGAAGAGGCAACTTTTCTAGGGTCATGACCTGATGGTATACTATCAGGGTCAGCCCTTCTGATGAAATAGGTGAGTTTGGACCTTAGTTGTTTCAGAGAAAGATTAGAACCTGTCGTCTCCTTTTAAAAAGTTGACCGCCTTTAAAGGCCCGACTCTTTAACACATAGGCCTTAAGGCATTCAACGGGGCACAGAGAAGGATCCTCCTGTAGTGGAACAATCTTCTAGGGCCCCCAGCGTTTCGTGGGAAGTTCGTTTTTCGCCAAGAATACAGGATCTGGATAAAGATTTACCTCACCCGATTCCGAGAATTCAATGTGGCCATCATCCCCTGAAAGGGCCATAATCTCACTGACTCTAGCACCAGAAGCCATTGTAGGCAAAAAGATAGTCTTTTAAGTAAGATCACTCAGAGAGGTAGTGGCATTATCTATTGAGGAGGCGAAGTGTAAAAGGTTCTGGGCTGCTAGAACCGACTTGTTTGTGCAACCTTTTTGGTAGGGTGAATTAATGACGCACAGCCTTTTCCTATGTTTAAAGTATCATATACTTACCGATTTTCCCTAATAATTGTCACATTAAACTCCATTAAAGCACTTTTCAAAACTTAATTCAATTAAATGTGGAGATCGTAATTCCGGTTCAAGATATTCTAGAACATTCTCCAGGTTAGAAAGCACATAAAATGATGCAGTGAGATATGAACAGTAAATCTTAATTTTTAACAATATTTCACATTCATTAATACTTTATGGTGAAACTAATTAGAATTTGATATCAAACGGCATAATAAAACTGATTCATAAAGCAGTCTACATCAGCAAAAAAAAATTTCTATGAATTTACTCTGTTTGCTTTATGAAGAAAATGTACACCGGAAACTTTAGGCATGAGTAAACAATTATCAATAAACTAAAAAGCTTTCAATATATAAAAAAAATCACACTGGCACCTGCTATGTCGCAGGATTCTACACGAAGTTGAAGACCTTATCCAACGACCAAGGAATAGCCTTCGGAGGAGCATTAGGTTTCAATTTAGCACAAGCCTTCGGGATCTTATTGAACAGCTCGCTATTGAGTTCAATATCAAAAGC
Organism: Palaemon carinicauda; assembly: GCF_036898095.1. NCBI lineage: Eukaryota > Metazoa > Arthropoda > Malacostraca > Decapoda > Palaemonidae > Palaemon > Palaemon carinicauda. Next base: position 18,922,184 of record NC_090738.1, on the reverse strand, counting down.
ATAAGCAATGGGTCTAATTAGTGCTGACTTACATGAGGCAATAGTTGTAGAGGCCAGGCCTTGATCATGCAATGAAATAAAGAAAGAAATACAGAAGTCCAAAGTAAAAGAAGAGGGCTGCTGACTTTTTACGAATGCAACCATTATTACCAAGAAAAACAAGCATACATACCTACCTACACACACACACACACACACACATATATATATATATATATATATATATATATATATATATATACACACACACACACACACACACACACACACATATATATATATATATATATATATATATATATATATATATATATATATATATATAGTGTTAGATTCAGGAAAGGACACCATCACTGAAGATTAAAAAAGGGGGGTTTTCAAAGATGGATTGACCCCTGATGGAGATTTTCAAGATCTCTGTCATGGGACATATGGTGAGATATTTTCATATAGTTAGGTGATTCTAGTCTTGGGACAACCAACTCTAAAATGATCAGCTTCGCTCACATTGATCTCTCTAGACTTTACCCATAACATGATGGTTTCCATGGTGACTAGACTTCATATCTTTCTCTCCATTTAAAGTCAACCACCTGGTGTTGGGGGAGGGACTGTTCTCTGAGGAACATTTCCATCCACAGTCATTAATTCTGTTCACATGCTCTTGAGTGATACCTATATATAACATAGAAGAATCACAGATGGCCTGCCCTCCTTTCTAATACGATTAAAGAGTTTGAAACCTCATAAACAAGCATGGTGAACAATCACAGTTAAATCCTTGAAGGTTAAACAATCTCTGAACATATCGCAGTACAATATATGCAATATATTAATGGGGGTATACATACATACATACATACATACATATATATATATATATATATATATATATATATATATATATATATATATATATATATACATATATATACATACATACATAAACATAAATTGAATTAACAACGCATTTCAAACTATTCATGTCCGAGTATATTAGTGAAAGAGTGCGTGCATATTCCACTATAATATCTACATGCAGTTAAAAAAAAAAGATTTAATGTACTCTTTCAAAGTGCAAGCTAAACATTACTTGAAATTAAATTTTTGGACATAAAAAAACCTTTTCATTTTCTTTGCTTAATTGTACTTGACGTAATTCAGGGCGTGGCTCTCTATTCGTACACTTACATTATTTACTTCATTGAGGGTGTATATATATATATATATATATATACACACACATATATATATATATATATATATATATATATATGTATATATATATATATATATATATATATATATACACACACACATATATATATATATATATGTATATATATATATATATATATATATGTATATATATATACACATATATATATGTATATATATACATATATATAAATGTATATACATGAATATACATATATGCAGTTTATATATATATATATATATATATATATATATATATATATATATATATATATATACATACATCTACATACATATATATATATATAGGTAAACATATATATTTACAAATATAAAAATATATGCATATATATTATATATATATATTACATATATATATATATATATATATATATTATTTATATAAAGTATATATATATATATATATATATATATATATATATATATATATACAGTATATATATATATATATATATATATATATATATACATCTACATACATACATACATATATATATATATATATATATATATATATATATGTATGTATATATTCGAAATCATGTCGTTTCCCTGAACAGGGGATGGGTTCCTAAAATAGAAAAGACAATGATCACTGCCACCTTTGTACTTTCACTACTGAATTGTGGAATAATCCTTAGCTTTTACCACATCCTATACCCATGCAGAAAATTCATCTACAGCGCATTGGACCACATTTGAAAGATCTCCTGGGTTTTCCTCTATTCTCTCGATTCTCTATTCCTTCCACATGTCTGAACCATCTCTATATCCACTGATGTACCCTTTCACATACGGAAACATTTATGCAGCACCTTTTTACAAACCTCATACCCAACGCCTTTATCACTTCTCCTCATATCACATGTACTACGTAAATATATGATTTGTACAGAGTTCAAAGTTTCTCTTTTAAGTAATTGCACTTGCTATCCCCACATTACTTCCAACATGGATAATTAGCTCAACACGTCCTTCGTGTATTTCACTCATGACTCCACAAAATCCTGCTGCGCTTATCAGTTAGCGCGCACACACACTCTCTCTCTCTCTCTCTCTCTCTCTCTCTCTCTCTCTCTCTCTCTCTCTCTCTCTCTCTCTCTCTTTATATGCAAATCATCACAATATATCTCTGTTATAATAATTATGAAAGGAATAATAATAATAATAATAATGGTACTAACAAATTTCTTTCTACGGGTGGATACAGGCTTTTCTCTCATATCACAATCGTGTGTAAGACTCTAGAATTTGGGAACCAGAAAATAATCTTGAGGTCAAAGAATGAAAAGTTGAGATAATATATTAGAAAAAATAAAAACACCTGAAAGAGAAATGGAAACCATCCGTGTGCTTGCTCACCACAATAGGTGAAGACGCAATCATTTCTTATACAATTGATGGATCATGGAAACAGCCACAAAAATCTAGAGCTGGAAGAAAATGAAATAAAATGTATGTAAAAGTAATTGAATAATTATACCAAACGTTTCCGATCCTACCATTAGTTTAGCTCCGCCCACTAGAGGAGAGAAGTATAAACGACTGACAAATGCCACGAACGAACACACATTTCTGGTACTGAAAACATATAACTATAAGCCAGTTCGCGCCCCACCCTGCGTTAAACCCTACTTGAAGGCTGAAGTCGGAAAAACCTACGGAATTTGCACTCCAGACACCCGCTGCTATAATACTCTACCTTTGACAGGTTTTGTATATTTAGATCTTGAATGACAATCGCATCTTCGAAAATCTCGTTATAATGCAGGGGCATTTATAAACAACTGCTAGCTACACTTTATAGTAACTGAAGAATTAGGTGAGTAATTTCCATTTTATTGGACAAACCGCAAAATCAATTGTGTAAGATTTATTTACTTTTCTTCTTTAAGAAGAAAGATTCTATATCCAATGAGGTGAAGATATTTTTAAGGCATATCGTTGTATTTTCTATTGTAGTAGTTCAAATTTACATATTTATTCATTTACCTTCATTTTTAAAAAACGTTCACTGTTATCTCGTGTGAAATATCACATAGAGTAATTATGACCATAGACTTCGTTCTTTCTTCACAATCGCGCCATAAGTAACACCAGTAAAATTAATTTTCAAAAGACATCTCGTTCAATGATTCAGATTTCTTGAAATTTCCTTTTTTGGCCTCTTGAAAACATTTCAAACCTTATTCATTGACAAACTGATTGATTGAAATTTTCCTCGCTTTACAACATAGATGCCACTGGAGCTGTCATTTTTTTAGTAGTATTCATAGATTTTACGATTGCTAATATCTGAATAATTACGTACGTTATTTCACTACCGATTCTTGGATAAACCAAACCCACAGAAAAAGCTTCAAAATTGTAGTATCTCATTCGCAGCACGTCGACCCACAATGCACATCCTGTTTCAACTCTTCATTCCGCTCCTTGGATATCATGGTACGTCCTTTCTTATACTTCTTTCCCTCTTGAATCTCTAACTAGCAATACCCCAGTTGTTTATTTTAACAGGGGCATACATATGATCCTGATGAGGCATACGTAGTGACTATGGTAGGTTACTGATATATAGCATGAAGCGAATTCAATAATTTTTGACAGGGAAGAACTTAAATTTCCAAAGCGCTTGAGCGTAGGAACACAGAGAGAGAGAGAGAGAGAGAGAGAGAGAGAGAGAGAGAGAGAGAGAGAGAGAGAGGGGGGGGGAATGGTGAACAATGCATGCGTAGGAGGGTGAACAAAATTATTCATAGAATCGTAGTTACTATGTTGTGTTAAGCACTGATATAAAATAAAACTAATATATGGATGCAGGAAGACTTTTTTTCACTCATCCACAAACTCAAACTTAGGCAAGCAACTAAATTCAAAATTTACTTATTATCATTAATTAAGAACTGAATTAGGAGGCATGAAGCAAACAATACAGCTGTGACCAAGTTATGGAATGATACTAATCGGGTAGTCGAATCAGTGGAACTTCAAAAATTAAAACTTGCAGCAAATGTTTTTATGTTGAACAGGCTGACATAAGGCTTTTTATAGTTTATATATGAAATGTTTTATTATTGTTATTGTTTTTTAAATATTTTATTTTAATTGTTCATTACTTCTTATACTGTTTATTTATTTACTTGTTTACTTTCCTCACTGGGCTATTTTTCCTTGTTGGAGCCCTTGGCCTATAGCATCTTGCTTTTCCAAATAAGTTGTAGTTTAGATAATAATAATAATAATAATAATAATAATAATAATAATAATAATAATAATAATAATAATGAGTTACAAGGATTACCTGAACGTGACAAATATACTCAGGGACAGATATGGATTAACGAACAGACCAAATCTCTATGCACATATGGGCATCATTATTATGACTAGCTAATCTATAATCCTAGTTGGAAAATAGCCTAATTACCGAAAGGAAACATGGAATAGTGTGTCAGTGTACTCTCAAACAAGAGAACTCTAACCCAAGACAGTAAAAGACCATGGTACAAATCTTCTTCGCTCAAGGGGTTAACTACTGCACTGCAATTCTTCACGGGCTACTTTCCTCTTGGTGAGGGTAGAATAGACTTTAGCTATGGTAAGCAGCTCTTCTAGGAGAGGGACAGTCCAACATCAAACCGTTGTTCTCTAGTCGTGGGTAGTGCCATAGACTCTGCACCATGGTCTTGCACTGTCTTGGGGTAGAATTCTTTTGGTTGAGGGTACACTCGGGCACACTATTCTCTCTTATTTCTTTTCCTCTTGTTTTTTCTAAGTTTTTATAGTTTATATATGAAGGATCTATTTTAATATTGTTACTATTCTTAAAACATTTTATTTCAATTGCGAATTACTTCTCTTTTGTTTATTTATTTCCAGATTTCCTTTCCTCACTGGGCTATTTTCCCTGTTGGAGCCCCTGGGCTTATAGCCCGCTGCTTTTCCGACTAGGGTTGTAGCTTGGCTAATAATAATAATAATAATAATAATAATAATAATAATAATAATAATAATAATAATAATAATAATAAGGCACTACCCAAGACTAACGAACAAATGGTTTTATTTTGGATGTCCTTCTCCCAGAAGAGCTGCTTACCATGGCTAAAGTCCCTTCTACCCTTGCAAAGTGGAAAGTAGCCACTGAACAATTACAGTACAGTAGTTAGCCCCTTGAGTGAAGAATAATTTTTTGGTTATCTTAGTGTTGTTTGGTATGCAAGGAAAAAGATGAATATGCAAAGAATAGGCCAGACTATTCGGTGTATGTGTAGGCAAAGAAAAAAAGGGCAGTAATCAGAGAGGGATCCAATGTATTACAATCTGGCCAGTCAAAGGACCCAAAAACTCTCTAGCGGTAGTATCTAAACAGATCTACCCGTGTCCCAAGGCGAGTAATATTTCTTTAAACCTGTTGGAGTTGTGTTGGTAAAGTAAGCATGATATTTAATGACGTCCATACTGATTAGCACTTATGACCTACCTGCCTGCACTCCTTCATGTATGGAGGTCTACCTTTGTAAACAATTCGATTGAAATCTCTTAAACCAAGAGGCGGAATTGCATTGACAAAGTAAGCACGAAAGTTTATCCAAAATTAACTTAAAATGGTGCATAATATAATAAACCGAGAAGCAAGATTAATTAGGGGAGTTGCAACCTGATAAATAACTATTCATGTACAGATTGAACTACACTGGCAGCCCATTGAAGCCAGAATAATTTCTAAAATACACGCAATGACTCACCTACTTAATATAAATGGAAATTATTTTTACTATCATTACTAGCTAATCTATAACCCTAATTGGAAAAGCAAGATGCTATAAGCCCAAGGGTTCCAACAGGGAAATGAAATAAAAGGAAATATTCAAGAGATTTGCTTCACCTCATACAGCCAAAACATCTTGTGGATACGAGAAGTTACAGACTGCTTCAAGTTATCGGAGCCAATATGCACCTCGACTTTGGGGTTCTATCGCTTTCAGATATACAGCCCCAGGATGGTACAAGCTCCCACTTACCATTGGGGTTGATGATTTAAAAGTAATTCAATAAGTTGAAGAGTTTCTAGTTTTGTGAGTAGTATGATCTTGTTGATTTGTTAATTGGTACAGAATAGGCAGTATGATTCCCTAAATACCTACGACTGTAAATTACTAACAAATCTCATGGGTCCCGTGGCTCAACGATGCTTTTTTCTGTAAAGCAGGACGAGAGGAGGAGTCACTAAAATAAAAAGCAAAGGAACAAAGAAGTAGACTAAACATTTAAATGGGGAAAAAATTATCTTGCTTTGGTTATTTTGATTTCTTCATTATTGTTTTTCATATACTTTGTTAACGTATAAATCATAAGCTACAAACTGACGTCAAAATTATTACCTTTGAAGACAACTAACTTTAACCAGATTATCTAATCTATCTAAGATTATTATCTTTAAGATTAAAGACGGAAAAATAAACGTGTGTTCAACAGTGTTAAACACAAAACGTACATGGGAAGTAACATTACTCACAATCATTATAATTTTTATTGTACTAAGGTATTTTCACAAGAATAATCACTTTAATTTTTTGCCTATACAAGCCCTACACTGAGCGAGTTTTATATAGATAGTTTAACTAGACCAATGCGCTCATAATCTAAAATCTTGCAGGGTTAGCAAAGAAAGGTTAAGGACTCGCATTTAAATGAGACTAAATTTGAAGCAGATGAAAGCTGATTAAGTTACTAGATGCCACTAACAGAGGGAAGACGTGAAAAGTATAAGAGAAAGCTAATGAAACTGAGATAAAAGGACTCCTCATAAAACCTTTAGTATTACCTTCCCAATGTACGGTGCAATGCATATTGTTGCTTCTGTTTGGCGGTTAACACCCTCCCATCTTTGGAAAATATGAGAAGCGAGTAATTAAACCGAACACTGACTGGAAAATACTATCAAAACCCTAATCATATAAAATTGAGTACATTTTAACTGTCCCGCAGAGCTGAAGAACAGGAAGGAACTCCCAATTTGGTCTGCATATTTGATTTTTCATAACTGACCATCCTTTACATTCAGATCTCCCTGGACAATTCTATCCTGTTCGTAATACTAGGTATGCAGTTAATTCTAATATCCAGGCCTTCTCCATCATGAGGCTCAATACTACCCAGTATTCTAGAAGTTTTATTCCAGCTGTTACCAAGTTGTGGAATGATCTTCCTAATCGGGTAGTTGAATCAGTAGAATTTCAAAAGTTCAAAGTTGGAGCAAATGTTTTTATGTTGACCAGGCTGACATGATTCTTTTTATAGTTTATATATGACATATCTGTTTTGGACGATGTTAATAGTTTATATAGGACATATCTCTTTTGACGTTGTTACGGTTTTTAGAATGATTTATTGTTAATTTATTCTCATCATTTATTAATTTTCTTATTTCCTTTCCTCACTGGGATATTTTTCCCTATTGGAGCCCCATGGCTTATAGCATCTTGCTTTTCCAACTAGGGTTGTAGCTTGGCTAATAATAATAATAATAATAATAATAATAATAATAATAATAATAGGCGTATCCCTTCTCGAGAGTTAAAATACTGAATGAAGGAAAATCTCTGATACAATGATGATTGTAGACACGTTTATTTAAAGAAACAGGAGGCCTATCATCTTTGGAAGGGTGACAGATCGATTTGACTTAGAAAAAAACTATACTCGGCTAAGAGCTGTTGTTCAGAAAGTTTATACCTAAACTGAAAAGGAATACAATTTGACCATAGAAAAAGTGCATTCTGGTACAACCCAGGAACATAAGTGGCAGGATACTTCTAAATCTTCACTCTTTGCTGCGGATTCAACAGTTTCGCCTTTACTTAAATCAGATGGCTCTGTTACTAACTGTCCAAAGCAAAAGGCATCCCTTTTGACTGTGTTTGGCAGTAAGGAGAGTAATGAGAAACTCGACCTTCTTCATTCATGTTTTCCAGAGGCTAAACTAATTAGTCCTAAGAAATTAAAACACTCCTGATAGACCTGTCCTTAATTTCATGGTGGTGTAGATCCAAATGGTATATTTCCTGTTTATATATATACAGTATATATATATATATATATATATATATATATATATATATATATACACACAGTATATATATATATATATATATATATACATATATATGTAGATATATATATATATATAAATATACTGTATATCTATACATATATAAAACCCACTGATTTCTTGGCTCCTAAGTGTAGTGTTATTTTCCGCAAGTTACCAAATTTTTTTTTTTCACTTGTTGGAGAATTGGTAATATTACTCCTCTAGATAAATGTGTTTGTGGTAGCTCTAGCGCTGCTGATTACTGCTCAATTTTCATAACTCCTATATTCTTTAAAGTTTTTGAGTCTTCTAGCAAAAGCATAAATAGGTTTCCTGAAGATAATAACTTATTCCCTAGTTTACAATTCATTTTTTTCCATTCAAGGGCTGTTTTTTCTTATTCTATAAAGCAGGGGAACCCTACTCTCTACAGAACCTCCACTGTCAAATTATCATGTTCGTTCAAAAGCATTTAACATTTCCCACCGCATATTGCTCGTTTATTGTTAAATCGTCACTATCGAAGCATTCAGAGAACAAAAGAGTCTTCAGTTTCCTCTTAAAAGCCTTAATATATTGTATAGTCTCGGGGCCGCATATTTAAAGGCTCTAGACTAAGTTACAGTCCAGAGATACGCCTAGATCACGAACTTTACTATATATTTGCTATTGCAAAGTCCTTCTCACAATTTCCGGTGATGTACAGAAATCCCTTGATTGTCAGGAATTGTGTATGGTTGGCCTCAAATTTAGTGCTGCCTTTGTCCGTGTTAATCATTAGGCTCTTGTTTTCAAGCTCATACAGTTGGGAGTAGGTGAGTCTTTTCCTAGCATCATTGTTTAATTTTTAAGTAATAGATAACAAAGATTTGGTGTTGATGGGAACCATAGTGAGTACAAGAATATGATATCTGGTGTGCCGCAGGGTAGAGCTCTAGGCCCATTACTTTTCATACTATATACAAATGACATGTGGTTTGATCTAGAAAACAAGTTTGTTGCATATGCAGATGATGCTACTCTCTTTGTCTCAATTCCATCTGGGGTTGCTAAATCCCTTAATAGAGATCTAGCTAAAATTAGTGCATGGTGCAAATTTTGTTGAATCCTAACAAAACTCAAAGTATGATTGTAAGTAGGTTAGAAACAATGACTCCTCAACATCCAGATCTCTATATTGATAATGTTTATATAACGATATACAATTACTTTAACATTTTAGATGTGATTCTTAATTGCTAATTTACTTTAGAGTGCACATTCGGTCATTTTCTTCTTCAATTGCACAAAAAATGGCTTATTACGAAAGTCTTTAAAGATTTTCGGTGATCAATCTATTCTCAAGAAATAATTTAATCCTTTCATTCGACCTTGTTTTGAGTATTTCTCTCCTGTCTGGTCTTCAGCTGCTGAATATCATCTTAATTTGTTGGACAAAAACCTGTGGTCTATCAAAATTCTTATTCCTGATCTGGATATTAATCTATAGAAACATCGTTAAGATAGTTTTTAATGAACGTTGCACAGGATTTTTCATAATTCTGACCATCCTTTGCATTTCAGATCTTCCCCGGCTGTACCATCCTGTACGTAGCATTAGGTATGCAGTTAATTCTAACAGTCTTTCCTTTTCCCTCATAAAACTAAACTACACTGCACAGTATTCTTGATTTTTTTATTCCAGCTGTGAAACAGATTGTGGAATGATCTTCCCAATCTGCTAGTTGAATCTGTGGAACTTCAGAAGTTCAAAGTTGCACTGAATGTTTTTAGTGTTGAACAGGCTGACATGAGTCTCTCATCATAATGTATTTATTCATTACTTCTCATATATTGTCTATTTCCTTATTTCCTTTCCTCACTGAGCTATCTTCTCCTGTTGGAGCTCTTGGGCTAATAATACCCTGCTTTTCCAACTGGGATTGTAGCTTATCATCATTATCATTACTCGCCAAGCTACAAACCTAGTTGGAAAAGCAGGATGCTATAAGCCCAGGGGCTCCAACAGGGAAACTAGCCCAGTGAGGAAAGGAAACAAGGAAAAATAAAATATTTCAAGACGAGCAACAACATTAAAATAAATATCACTTTATAAACTATAAAAACTTTAACAAAGCAAGTGGAAGAGAAATAAGATATAAGATAGAACAGTGTGCCCGAGTGTACCCTCAAGCAAGAGAACTCTAACCCAAGGCAGTGGAAGACCATGGTACAGAGACTAAGGCACTACCCAAGAATAGAGAACAATGGTTTGATTTTGGAGTGTCCTTCTCCCAGAAGAGCTGCTTACCACAGCTAAAGAGTCTCTTCTACCCTTACAAAGAGGAAAGTGGCCACTGAACAATTACAGTGCAGTAAGAAGAATTGTTTGGTAATCTCAGTGTTGTCAGGTGTATGAGGACAGAGGAGAATATGTAACGAATAGGCCAGACTATTCGGTGTGTGAATATGTAGGCAAATGGAAAATGAACCGTAACCAGAGAGAAGGATCCAATGTAGTACTCTCTGGCCAGTCAAAAGACCCCATAACTCTCTAGTGGTAGTATCTCAACGGGTGGCTGATGCCCTGGCCAGCCTACTAACTTTTCATAGCTATATAAGAATTACAATTTAAGGTAATCCAGATGACATGAATGACCTAACCAAACCTGATCTGACATATTACTAACAGTAGCGTGGGTACCAGCCTATCATGTTTTTAAGATTACATTGTACCATGTCTGTCTCACCATACAGTATTTCATCTCATTAAGATATGATCCTCTCTCATGTTGATGTTCAATTTGATACAAAAGAAAATTTAAGTAGATAGAACTGTGATAACTGGAAAAGATTAATATGGTCATTATATTAAGCAGTTATATTCATGAAAAATGTCATGGACACTTTGCATTGACGAATATTAACTTACGTTGAAGGGGATATGAAATGTCTAGAAACGGAACCAATCTATTAATTCCTAGAAATAACAGAGTCAATCTCCCAGTTTCAGAAAATAACTCAATCAATCTTATAACTCCAGGTATCTACTGATTTAATCAGGAACCAACTGATTCAACCTCCTAATTCAAGGAAACAACAAAATCAGCCTTATAATTCCAGGAAAATAACTGAATTAATCTTTTAATTACAGGAAACAGATAAACGAGACTTTTAATCTTTGGAAACAATTAAATCGATTTTTTAGTTCCAGAACTCATCAGAATAAATAAGCAAATAAAACACGAAAGGAGGAGGTCATGAGTGATGCGGCAGGTGACAAAGATGATACCAACCGAGCAAGTCCTAGGGCTCGAAGTCCCGTCATGGGCGTGACTGGTCTCATGAGGGATCAATGTAAGGTAAAAACTGTCATTTTTCAACTTATTCAGCATTTAAAGGATAAATGTGGCAGTAACAGGTTTTCTTTTCTGGAATCACTCTTTCAAAGAAAATTGATTATGTTAAGAAATTGAAAATGAGCATAACTTGAAAGTTATTGAAAATTCTCTCGTGATAATGACTTCTACACGATCAGCAAAATTAATAGTGAAAAAAGGGTATAGGTAGTGTAGTCTACTACAATTATAAAATTTATGGGTAGTGTACCCTATAGTGCTATACAAGTAGAAATACTGTATATATGTGTAAATATACATTTATATGTATATATATATATATATATATATATATATATATATATATATATATATATATATATATATAGTAGATGACAATACTAGAGCCCAGGTCCCCCTTACCCTGGGGGATATTATACATGAGAAGCCGAAAATAGCTCTCTCTCTCTCTCTCTCTTAATTCATGTATATATATATATATATATATATATATATATATATATACACTGTATATAGATTATTTATATAAAAATCTATATACATTATGTTTATATATGTGTATACAGTATACATTTTTTGTATGGAATCATTGGAATTCTCCATTATTGGAATGTTTAGAAAAATTTCAATGCCCCGTGGTTAGGGTGTAAGAATACTACCACCATATGTCCTGTGTTGTCGTAGAAAGTGACCAAAAGGAGAGTAGCTGCCTTGAAGTCTTGCTTTTAGGTAAATGCCTAGGCCCACTGCCTATAACTGCGGAAACTGCTGCCTTACCGTTGCCCTATTCAGTAAAAGACTAGGTCCATCCCCAATAACTATGTTTGATGACTGCAAAGGCATGCGATCGTAAAAATCCTCAGCCAAATTATATACTATACCAGATGCTATCACATCAAGCAAGCAACCCCTTGATATAGGAATAACAATAGGAAAGAAATATATATATATATATATATATATATATATATATATATATATATGTTTATATGTATATATAAATATATATATATATATATATATATATATATATATATATATATATTTATTTATCTATATATAAATATATATATATATTATATATTTATTAATAAATATATAAATATATATATATATATATATATATATATATATATATATGTTCGCATGTGCGTGTGTATACTGCATGAATTTCCAGGATCAGCGGCAGCACCAACAACAACAACAACAACAACAACAAGCAGCCGGGATGTATGAAGGAGGGGGAAGAGGTTCGAGTCCTGCAGGACCTGGGACGGGAATCTTACGCCTTGATCCAGCAAAAAGGAGAAGGTTGTCAGCAGCTTCGATGGAATTCAGGAATGATAAGGTATAATCAAGGAACAACAGACCTTGTTTAATCATATCAAATAATAGAGTATATATATATATATATATATATATATATATATATATATATATATATATATTTATATATATAAACATGTATATATATATATGATATAATTATATATATATACATATATCTTTGTATATATTTTTATCATATATATACATGTATATATATATATATATATATATATATATATATATATATATATATATATTCGTATGTATATCAAAATATAAATCTTAAATATCCCTTAACATAGAATTAACTTCTCCTTGGGAGTGTAATAACTTAAACTTAAAAGAAATAATACATGAAAAGTGCATCAACCTTTGAGAGGAATCAAACTTTTTCCATTTGGGATTAAAGTAGATGAGTGGTTGTTATAACAAGTAGTAAAAAATAAAATATTAGTGGTAGTTAATGAATGAGTAATATTCATCATGTAAATTACTGGCCACCTTTTTTTACAATTGAAAAGAAAAATATTTTATAAATCCCACACATGAGAGAGAGAGAGAGAGAGAGAGAGAGAGAGAGAGAGAGAGAGAGAGAGATCTGGCAATGTAATGGCAAGGGTCATGTATGCTGGAGAGAGAGAGAGAGAGAGAGAGAGAGAGAGAGAGAGAGAGAGAGAGAGAGAGAGAGAGAGAGAGATTTGCTGGATGATATTACTCATTCCTTTTGGAACTTAAAAATTGGCTAGGGCCTGTAGCGAGGCTATCGTTACAATGAGTCTTAAAATAACGAAAAGAAGTAATCTGAAAGTACCAAATAGGGCATTATAATGTTCAATCAAAGGCAGAAATATTCCATATCTTTAGCTATCAAAAAACTTGACAAACACTAAAGTGAAGCTTTCACGCACACACTCTCAACCAGCCTACACTTCATCCAACGTGCGAGCATGTACATTTGGACACAGGAGTTCCTGGCTTACCTCGCCCCGAAGAAGTACACCCTGTCACACAATTACTTCGCAGCAAGTATCTAAACAGTGTAAGAAGAGATGGCAGAAGTGGTAAGCGGGGCTAAATACAGGAACTCGCCGCACAGTACGGGTGTGAGATGGTTCACTTTCTTAGAGCAAGGTGTAGGCCCACCAGGAATTCCTGTGTTCAACTGTAAATTAATCAAATTCACCTCGAGAAAACTGAATAATAAACAATACCATAGTTCAAATGCTAAGTTGCAAAGACTGCCCCACGAGCTGCCATCAATAAAACTTCATATGATTAATACTCACCACTCAGAAGACGACATTCCTCTTCAATATTGATTATATTTCTTTGACCCTGTACGTTCCACTATTTACTGCAATCAGAATATTCCAGATGAAAATTCAAAATGTTAATTCTCCAATTAATTTAATTAATAGACCACACAAATTGTAAGACTATCGTTTACTTCAAAATTATGTTGCAGATATTCAAGAATTGAATACCTTAGTACAAATAAAATGTTTGGGTAAACTTCAATAATAATTAATTAACTGCAGTCATCAACGGTCGGTCTGAATACCCAAATAATGCCATGTAATTCCACCATAAGAACTTCAAGCAATAAAAAAAAATAACTAACAGATGATACTCACATGGAGAAAAAAAAGTCTATTTTGCTTCTAAACTGTTAACAGAAGTATGGAAAATATCTGTAAACAAAAGGAAAAAGCATTTTTTTTTCTACATTCCTCAGAAGTTTAGTATTTTGCTCTTAATTGTTAAATATGACAAAAAATGCTAAAACACTGCGTTTCTTGAAATATTGCTTGGAAATTCTTGTATTTGGAGGATTGTTCGTTAAGCTAGAAAAAAAGTAATGTTTTTGGTGTGGCTTATAGAAAATTTATAAATTCACACCAGTTGAATAAACAAATATATAACAATCATATACATGTAGGCCTAATTTGGCACCAAAACCTTCATAGAGTTTCAACTGGAGAGTTCTGAAGGAAATAAAAAGATTGATAAAAACAATAATAATGGTTGATGAATAATGAATAAAAATAAGCAACAAATAATAAATAAAATTATTATTGCTATTTCTATAAATGTTTTTGTTGTTATCATCATCGGTATACTACGGTATAGTATATGTTTCATCTTTTATTTGGGAAATTATCATCAATTCAGATATGGCTGAGTAACTTTTTACCAACTTTCAGGACGACACGTCCTCACCTTGTCCAAGCGATCGTTTGAGTGTGACCTGGGCAGATGGTGACAGGTCAGTGTCAAGTGACCTGACCTCATCTGTCCTCAAAGCTTCGGGGTCTCCAGACCACCATTCTACGAATACTCTTGCTCCAGGTTAGCACAGTTCACATTTCTGTAAAGATGAAATAACAAATTATTACCAGTGAGTACGTTACAAAATATTTGAACAACCAAAACTGTATTTGATCAGTTAGAGATAGCTGATTAATCAACACAAAAACATTCAGCTAATTTGGTTCTTCTACATAAACTTTTGGCAACACATTTAGTTACACTATTACTGAATAGATTAGAAACATTCTCTCTCTCTCTCTCTCTCTCTCTCTCTCTCTCTCTCTCTCTCTCTCTCTCTCTCTCTCTCTCTCTCTCTTTTCTAACCCAGTCAATATGCAACTGGAGCATTTTCTAGAAACATTTATATTACCCCTAATTATTACCCTAAAAAGCTAACATATACCCATGCTCTACAAATACATATGGAACATAACTTGATTTTGTGAACATTTTATATGAAAAAGCTCGCAAAGTTAACTTCTATGTCATTTGGCTCATATACCTGCTTTGTAACAGCATAACATTAGTACATTTATCTTAGTAAAGTATGATAGACTCATAACCTATGATTAAAAGTAACAAATACCAATGTAGTCAATGAAAACTCCTAAGTATTCAATTTAGCTAGATTTCCTCTGATTAAATAGACATTGTGACTGAGTTTTTCCAGGATTAGCCTACATTTTCAAATTCAAATGGTGTAAATGATCTAAAACATACAGAATCAACTTGAACATATCCAGACTTATGTCAAGCAACACTATGACTTAGTGGTTCACTATTGGTAAGAGTGAAGGCTTTTCACAACTCTTTGAATCCTTTGGTTTGACTTATATAATTTGGGCCATATGATCTGGCACTGAGGCTGGGTAGCCATTCAGTAACTTCACAGTCACTCTATGAAGTAAAAATTTGAGAGATTTGACAGCAAGATGGAGGAAAAGGAATAGGAACATGCATTGTACAGTACTAAAGGTGGGTGCAGCTTGGGTCTGAAACGGTTACTGTAGACTGTTTAGTAATGCCTGCAGTGCACCAAGTGAGGTACACTGATGACATTAACTACCTCAACGGGGCTTTAATTATACAGCCCCAACTGTGTTGTTTTCTACCATTCCCTTGCTAACTGTACCTTTGGGTCCTTCCCAACTAGCTGTTCCAAGCGTCTTAATTTTGTCTTGGTGTTATTTTTCCAACTTATTTATAACTAACTCTATTTTTGAAGCAACAGACAATACTTTGATGCATATTCTTCTTTAAAATTATTACCTTACATTCATTTGGTTTGATTTTACGAGTTGAACCAGTTTGCAGACGAATGATCATTACAGGAGTATAATCACCAACGATATTATTTCCAGTTTATGGCAGCCTTCTGGAAGAACCACCTAAGGATGAATTTGGTGACAGTGTGTCAGCTATTCTCCAAAGATCAAAATCTAAAATTTCCAGGGAAAGTATCATGAAGAGAAAAGTGATGGAGATTAGTTCTGCTGTCATAACTATCTTGGGAGAGTAAGATCTTCGATATATATAATAAGACAAATTATGCTGATATTTCATAGATATTTTCTTGAAAATAAGTAAATTTCGACATTTACCTAATCATTATAGATTTAAGCAGACATTAAAAGATATAAACTTAATGTACTAATCCCTTGATATTTAGCTATCATTTTCTCTTACCCCAGGACAAAAGTATACTTGGGAAAGTCAGCAGCCGAGGATGTTGAGGAAAGACTAAAAATCCACAAAGAAGTACTTGCTGGAGTTAGACAGAAGTGCTGGCCTATAGAGAGGTAAAACACACCCAGTATTATTCACTTTAAAGTAATGAGGTACTGAAACTTACGTCATTTTCATTTCTCACCCCACGAATGATACCACACTTAGCCTACACGCAATTTGGAAATGCCCAGAATGAGACACAATCTTATGACAACTTGTAAACAATACTGGATATGTAATTCTTACATAAAAAATCACTTTACTTTCTTTTGAATACCACATAACTCTTTACTCCTAAAGTTGGTAAGTATACCTATCTCTAGTTATCCTCCTTTATCTCTTGGCCTTCCTCAAAAACTTCTCTTAATTTAATATTTGGTAATCTTATGGAATTTTATCAATGCTATTATAACAATAAAAAGCAACATACAGTACTTAAAAGACTGATTCTATTTTCCTGTCATTCAGAAAACTACGTTTAGTCAGGAGCTCCCACGAATACATTAAGAAACATGAAGGAGAGTTGGAACA
This sequence comes from Palaemon carinicauda, assembly GCF_036898095.1. Taxonomy (NCBI): domain Eukaryota; kingdom Metazoa; phylum Arthropoda; class Malacostraca; order Decapoda; family Palaemonidae; genus Palaemon; species Palaemon carinicauda. The sequence continues at coordinate 18,904,613 of NC_090738.1, read as the reverse complement.
GAGATTGGCTCAGTCTACCAGTACCAATGATGTCCTTCTGGGATATTTGATCAAATTCAGAAGGGTATAGTGTGCACTATATAATTTGAGTATTTGTTCTACTTTATTCACTTAGTTCCTAACTCCCCTTTGACACTTATTCTATATGCAATACTTGTTGATTTTTTTATCTTCACGCTAATTTCTTAGAAATTAATTTTTAATCATTATCATAAAGCTAATGTATTACTATTCCGTATGAGAATACCTATAACTTCTTAAATACATTGCAATAAATACTGCACCAATTTTATTCTAAAGCCAATACCAGGGAAATGCATTTAAAGGATAGCGCACAGTAATTGACAGATATTTTACCACAAATATTTTGAATGCAAATTGCTTTTGTTTTGCAGTTGGTACGTACTGGTATTCAAGCTGGTTGTCAATGGATCTCTGAGTTAGAGCTTTGGCAGAAGCGAATCAAGACGATAGAATCACACTTTGGATCGGCAGTTGCTTCCTATTTTACTTTCTTGCGTTGGGTACTAGGACTCAATGTTGCTCTTGTGGCTATGCTTTCAGTATTTGTCATCATCCCAGAGGTAATTCAATGTTGCATTACTCTCAACTGTCTTTGCTCCCTGTGGTAAAACTGATATCAAAGTTATACTATGATTTACCTGCTACACGGAGTTTAAATAAATCTATTCTAACAACTGATGCTATAACGCTTTTTATATTGAATTCTAAATTAAATTGATCTCTCAGTATCTTCCGTTGGCTAAATATGATTCTCAAATTTAACTTTTTTGAGAATATTTAACATTCCCCCATAAAGTTTCTAGCAGCAGATCGTTCAAGAGCTGGAGAAAGAAAGACCCTCTTACCAAGAGATATCACCAGTGCCTATGACTTCAAGGTTATGTGGGATTTTGAAGGCATCATGAGATACTCACCACTATTTTACGGATACTACAGTAAAACTCCGAAGACTCGTGAGGGATATCGTCTCCCTCTCGCATACTTCTTAGCAACATTGGCTGCTTATGCATATAGCTTTGTTGCTATATTGCGAAAGTAAGTAACGGTATGTCTGATCATTTTTTGGTGGAAGGAAAATTAGTTGTAGCAAAAGAGTGGGGGAATAGAGTAGGTGGATGTAAAAGGGAGCTAATGGGGGTTGAAGAGATAATAAAACTGGGGGTAAAATGTAATATTAAGAAAGGTAAAGAATGGCATATGACGAAGTGAAAGTAAGAGAAACTGGTAATTTAGAGGAGGAGTGGAAGTTAGTAAAAGAAAATTTTGTTGGGATTGTAAGTGATGTGTGTGGTAAGAAGTTTGTTGGAGGCAGCATGAGGAAGGGCAGTGAATGGTGGAGTGAAGGAGTGAAGGTAAAAGTGGAAGAGAAAAAGAGGGCTCTTGAAGAATGGCTGCAGAGTAGTAGTGTAGAGAAGTATGAAAAATATAGAGAGAAACATGCGGAAGTAAAGTGCAAGGTAAGTGAGGCAAAGAGGCCAGCTGACCTGAGGTGGGGTCAGGGATTGGGTCATTCATATGAAGAGAATAAGAAGTTTTGGAAAGAAGTGAAGAGAGTAAGGAAGGCTGGCTCAAGAATTGAAGAGGCAGTGATAGATGGAAATGGAAGGTTGTTAAAAGGAGAGGAGGCAAGGAAAAGGTAGGTGGAATATTTTGAAAGTTTACTGAATGTTGAGGATAACAGGGAGGCAGATATAATTGTTGTTGCAGATGATTGAGGTGCCGGTGATGGGAGATGAGAATGAGCGAGAGATTACAAGAGAGAAAGTGAGGAGAGCACTATATGAAACGAGAGTAGGAAAAGCATCTGATATGGATGGTGTGAGAGCTGAGATGTTGAAGGAAGGGGGTGTGACTGTACTTGAATGGTTGGTGAAATTGTTTAATATGTGTTTTGTGTTGTCAATGGTACCAGTAGATTGTGTTTGTACATGTATTGTAACACTATACAAGGGTAAGGGAGATGTGCATGACTGTTGTAATTCAAGGGGTATTAGTTTGTTGAGTGTAGTTGGAAAAGTGTATGGTAGAGTACTGATTAATAGGATTAAGGATAAAACAGAGAATGCAATCTTAGAAGTACAAGGTGGTTTTAGAAGAGGTAGGGGTTGTATGAATCAGATTTTTACAGTTAGGCAGATATGCGAGAAATATTTAGCAAAAGGTAAGGAGGTGTACTGTATGTTGCGTTTATGGATCTGGAGAAAGCGTATGATAGAGTTGATAGGGAAGCAATGTGGAATGTGATGAGGTTATATGGAGTTGGTGGAAGGTTGTTGCAAGCAGTGAAAAGTTTCTACAAAGGTAGTAAAGCATGTGTTAGGATAGGAAATGAAGTGAGCGATTGGTTTCCGGTGAAAGTGGGGCTGAGACAGGGATGTGTGATGTCGCCATGGTTGTTTAACTTGTATGATGATGGAGTGGTGAGACAGGTGAAAGCTCGAGTGCTTGGACGAGGATTGAAACCGGTAGAAGAGAATGACCATGAATGGGAGGTAAATCAGTTGTTGTTTGCGGATGATACTGTACTGGTTGCAGACGCAGAAGAGAAGATTGGCCGATTAGTGACAGAATTTGGAAGGGTGTGTGAGAGAAGGAAGTTTAGAGTTAATGTGGGTAAGAGTAAGGTTATGAGATGTACGAGAAGGGAAGGTGGTGCGAGGTTGAATGGCATGTTGAATGGAGAGTTACTTGAGGAGGTGGATCAGTTTAAGTACTTGGGGTCTATTGTTGCCCCAAATGGTGGAGTGGAAGCAGATGTACGTCAGAGAGTGAATGAAGGATGCAAAGTGTTGGGAACAGTTAAGGGAGTAATAAAAAATAGAGGGTTGGGCATGAATGTAAAGAAAGTTCTGTATGAGAAAGTGATTGTACCAACTGTGATGTTTGGATCAGAGTTGTGGGGAATGAAAGTGACGGAGAGACAGAAATTGAATGAGTTTGAGATGAAGTGTCTAAGGAGTATGGCTGGTGTATCTCGAATAGATAGGGTTAGGAACGAAGTGGTGAGGGTCAGAACGGGTGTAAGAAATGAGTTAGCAGCCAGAGTGGATATGAATGTGTTGAGGGGGTTTGGACATGTTGAAAGAATGGAAATATGCTGTCTACTAAAGAAGGTGATGAATGCAAGAGTTGATGGGAGAAGTACAAGAGGAAGGCCAAGGTTTGGGTGGATGGATGGAGTGAAGAAAGCTCTGGGTTATTTGGGGATAGATGTGAGAGAGGCAAGAGTGCGTGCTAGAAATAGGAATGAATGGCGAGCGATTGTGACCAGGGCATGTAGTACGGTACGGTTCGGTACGTTTTTTGGGGGGATGTAAGTACGGTTCTATATTACTGTACGATATTTTCCTTCGAGTTTGGTACGGTACGAAAGTACGATTTTTTTTTCGTACTTAAATCGTACCATTTCCGTACCAAATTCAGATAGGTGTCGCAAGAGAGTAAAGTGGCTGAACATATCAAAATATTCGCCAAAGCTTCACGTGTCAATAAAAATGAGTGTATTTTACAGTGGTGGCATTATCAACAAGAAAGTGCACTAAAAAATCTTGCTGAAGTAGCAGTTGCTCTGCCTGTTACTCAAGCGAGCGTAGAGCGCACATCCTCTGGGTTGCGCTATATTCTTAATGATTTAAGACTAGGTCTAAAAGAAGATATTGTTGACGCTGTAATGCTATTACGCTGCAACACATAAAACTGTATGAATGCCTAATACTGTATAACTGAACATTTTCCTTTTGTAACCTTAGCAAAATAAAATTGTATTATATCATTAATGTATTACATAACACCAATCTTCTTGAAGTGGCAGTGGTGGTAATGGTAGTAGTAGTAGTAGTAGTAGTAGTAGTGAAAGTGCCATGTTATGTCTATATGAACTGTAATGTAAAAAAAAAAGTAGGTACGGAAACAGTTCGAAATTACGGTACGATAAAATATCGTACTAGTACGGTACAGTATGAATTTTTAGGTACTGTACGAAATTACGGTACGGTAAAAATGCGTGGTACGAATTACGAGAAAACAAATCGAACCGTACCGTACTACATGCCCTGATTGTGACACAGTTCTGGTAGGCCCTGCTGCTTCCTCCAGTGCCTTAGATGACTGCGTAGGTAGCAGCAGTAGGGGATACAGCGTTATGAAGCTTCATCTGTGGTGGATAACGGGGGAGGGTGGGCTGTGGCACCCTAACAGTACCAGCCTAACTCGGTTGAGTCCCTTGTCAGGCTGGGAGGAACGTAGACAGGAGAGGTCCCCTTATTTTATTTCCTTTGTTTGATGTCGGCTACCCCCCAAAACTGGGGGAAGAGCCTTGGTATATGTATGTATGTAAGTAATTGTATAATTATATTATATCTTAGAAGGTGAAATTCTTGATATAAATGTGATATATATGCCAAGATACATATGGGTTCATATTAAGTTGATCAAGTAGATATTTCAGTTTCTATTGATAAAAAAAAATACAGTGCAGTTACATTAAAAAAGGAAACTCATAATCAGTTATATGAATTTTGGAAGTAAAAGAAGTTTCTATCAAAAGTATTTGTTTGAGCATGAATGCTTTGATGAGATCAATTTTGTACCTCCAGGTGAATCATAATTATGCTTTCTATATTTTAGAAATATCGGTTCTTTTGAGTTTTCAGAAATATGCTCAGCATTATAGACCAATTATCGTATATAATCATCTAACATACAAGAGTACTCAATTTGAGTATGTATCACAAGCAGTTTTGATATTAAGTGTTTCTCTTCTGATGTGAACCGTTGTGATCCTTACTTTCTTGATGATACATTATTTCTTAGAATGGCAGCTAATTCTCGGATGTCAAAGTTGTCTAAACATGAAGAGCACCCCTTCGTGTGGCGGTTATTGGCTGGATGGGATTTTACCATTGGGAGCCATGAAACTGCACAAAATAAAGTGGCTGCCATCAATACTAGCTTCAGAGAAATCTTACATGAAGAAAAAGAGCCAGAAAGCGAAGAAAAAAGGTAAGAAAATCAAGTTAACTAGGTTGTAATGCATGTTACAGGTGGGACTTTAGAGGCCATAAGTGTATTTTTGGCACAGTACTGTATGTCTGCCAGTCTTTACATATAAACCACTAGAACATAAATGCACATACATGTACTGTGTATCAAATTTTGTAAAAAATAAAACATACCATATTCATAAGGACAATTAAGAGCTGTAAGCTAAGTTATCCCATCAGAGACCCTCCCCTCCTCTTCATGATGAAATGTTCTTATGCATGCTTTCTACAGGGATGCAAATTAAGACTATCGGCCTAATCACCAACTCCTTCAAAATAGATCTGACTTGAGAGATGGGGCATCAAAACCAAGCCATAATAGACTTTTTCATTCATTGTGTATGAAAATTCTCTTCAAAAACTACCTCGTCTCATTATAGACGTTGTTTCATTGGCAGATCAAACTATGACTGGGCTTGAAGACAAAAAAAAGCAAAGGAGTTTAAGAAGACTCTACGTGCGGAGTGATGTTACTGCAGTAATGTTTTTGAGATCTGAAGTGAAAGAATTTACAAATACTTTTTTTGGGCTCAAGCCATGTCGTGCTGATGGAAGTTCCTTCATTAGTAGCTTCCTAGGTTATATGTGACTACAGTGATATATCCCAGAGAATTTACCGAAGGTACCCAGAATTCTAACTCCTGGAGCGAATATCCCTTAAAATTTTAAGAAGGGATATCGCGTAAGGACGTAATGGCACACCTCATAGCAATCTGCACCCCAGATAGAGTTTTACGTTCGAGGAGGTGTGGCAAAAATAAAAAGGGGGCCCTTCAAAGGCCATCCCCGTTCCCTACTACTATCGATAGTACAACAGCGCCATCCCTACGATAGTGGCCATTCCTTTTATTGTAGCGATTTCGCTCGGTGGTATTTTCCCGTGATTGAATTTTTCGATTGTTTAAAGGATTATTAATTATGCTTTCTTCATCCTCTTCCGCCTTTGGAAAGTTGAGTATCGGGTCTTTACTTTGAATATGTTTTAGCTCCTGTTTCACAATGAAATTAAGTATTTATTGTGTTTTAGAGCTAGGCCAGTTACTGGAGGCGCCATGGGTGCCGTCGTTCTTAGGCATGCGTTATTTAGTTAGCGGAACGACTTCCAGTTTTTAAATAGCTTTATTTAATTCTTATAATTATTTAGCTATTTAGGCATTTAATTTTGTGAAGATTTGATTATGTGCATAATTATTTCACTTTTCCTCTGTCGATCGTATAGTTAGAGTTTCGGTGATTTAGGTAACCGAGAACTCGTCTAGCCTAGTTAACCTATCCTAGACATTTTTCTATATGTTCGACATTCCTTGATTACCCTTGTGTTTCGTTTTCATCCATTGGAGACTGATACCTGCTAGAATGTTATGAAACTTCTCACGTCTCTTCGGAGACTTAAGGGTAATCCCTTTTCCCTCTGAGTGTAACCTCAGGCTACAACCCTAGTAGCCGTGCCTGAATTTTATTCAGACATGGCTAATATGGGGTTTGGTTTATGCCTATTCCCTTAACCTTTGGTTGTGGATATACCAGAAGGTTTTGGGATTTAGTCAGAATCTCAGAGTATTTAGTCTTATGTCAACGACCTGCCGGCAGGGTGAGTTGGTTGTAGGATACCTTTATTCCCCTGCCGACAAGGTTGCCGACAATGGAGGTTAGCCCTCCATAGTCACATTAGAGTTATGGTAGTATACCATCTTCTCCTTGCGACTAAAAGACTAGTCCTGTGCCACAGTTCCCTGGGCTAAGAGTAATTCTCTTTTAGCCTAGGATAACGTGGCACTGGAACCCTGTTTCTCCCTTGTTGAGAGGAGGCGGCAGTGCCGCCACCCCCTTAACTGTGTCGGCAGTCTCTGGGTTGGAGAACCGAGTCTCTCCTGGCACCTGGATTCTGTCGATACCGATACAGAAACAGAGTTCCTTTTATGGGTGGTAGGACTGACAAGTATGTCAGTTCCTTTCACAGACGTTACAGGACCCTTTCCCCCCCCCCCCTCTATCCTTTTTGATGGTTGATCCATTGTCTTTTTAGGCTGGCATCCTGCAACCTTAATATTGCGGTAGGGTGCTGGAGCCAGCCAGACTCCCTCTCCTATCTTGGCTGGCGGCAGGACTACTGCCGCCTGCCGGCCTGGCCGGCAACCAAGATGGCTGCCGGCAGTCATGGACTGTCGGCGGCTGCCGACATTGCCGGCAGCTACCGACATTGCCGGCGGCTGGCGACGCTGCCGGTGGCTGACGGCATGATGGCCATTTGCCGGCCTGGCCGGCAACCAAGATGGCTGCCGGCAGTCATGGACTGTCGGCGGCTGGCGACGTTGCCGGTGGCTGACAGAATGATGGCCATTTGCCGGCCTGGCCGGCAACCAAGATGGGTGCCGGCAGTCATGGACTGTCGGCGGCTGCCGACATTGTCAGCGGCTGCCGACATTGCCGGCGGCAGCCGACATTGCCGGCGGCGGCCAACGTTGCCGGCGGCTGACGGCATGATAGCCTTTTGCCGGCCTGGCCGGCAACCAAGATGGCTGCCGGCAGTCATGGACTGTCGGTGGCTGCTGACATTGCCAACGGCTGCCGACGTTGCCGGCGGCTGACGGCATGATAGTCATTTGCCGGCCTGGCCGGCAACCAAGATGGCTGCCGACAATCATGGACTGTCGGCGGCTGCCGACGTTGCCGGCGGCTGCCGACGTTGCCGGCGGCGGACGGCACATTCGCCAGTATGATGGCCGTGAGTGGGTAGTCCCTTCTGTCCCCAAGGTTCTTCAGTCCTCCCTTGGAGTGTTGCTATAGGTTCTGTTGCCTGTGTGCTGCCGGCCGGGTCGGCAAAGTCAGTGCTGACTCGGTAGGCAGCGCGCCGACTGTACTTGTACTGTCAGCAGGTTGCCGGCAACAGTACTGTAGGTATATAGAAGCCTGAATGTTACATTCTCCCCTTCTATTAGAACCTTCTTTCGGAAAAAAGGCAGTCTATTACACTTTTACTTCCTTAATTACTGTATACATTTACAGTAAAGGATGGCCCTTTTTTCCATACTGTCTCTCTCTCTGTCTCGCTAGTTCTGCCGGGTATGCCGGCAAGTCCTAGCTAGACCGGCAACATGCCGGATCAACTACTGTATAGGTTATACAGATAGCCAGTATATCTCAGTATAGTATATACTGTAGATAGAAAACTACTATATTTCTCGTACTAGTAGTTATTTCCAATATATTTTGGATATCCAGCTCGGGCATTTGCTGAGCCTAATCCTATATTGGATGAATATGATTTCTTCAATATCCTGATTGGAAATCAGTTTAGGATTACCCTACAATATTAGATACTTCAAGGCAAGAGTTATATACTCCTAACCTTTAAAAGGTACAGCCTTTTCTTGAGTCTCCCTGATCAGGAAACTCTATGATTTAATATAGTAGGAAGACTACAGCAAATGACCTGAGTCAGATATACTAATATATGTCTTTAATTTTCTAGTCCATCTGGCTTTATGCTGGATGGACCCTTCTGTCTTATGCTGCCTGGTAGGCAGCATAATGACTAGATTACAATACATAGGTACAGTAGTCGATAATTTGCAATATAGACTTAATGCATTTAGAAAACTACAGTACCATGATACAGTAGTATTTTCTAGCATACCTTGGGTATCCTTCAGCGAGTTTTTCTGCTGATACCGCTTATATTGAAGGAATATTTTCTTCAATAGTCTGATTTAGAATCAGTCATCCTGACCCCACAGTATTAACATTTTTTTGGGACAGTTACTTGATACTTCTCTACCCCTAGGGGTAACAACCCTTCTACTTGGATCTTCTCAACAGAGAAAGCTCCATGTAGTTAATACTGAGGGGAGGTAGCAGCATTTGCTCGCGGGGGTACACAAGTATGTATCTCCTACTATCCCTTTATAGCTTACTATCCTAAGCTATTCTGTTGTAGATGACATTTACATGTTGATTATCAGTGTAATAATCCCTTGTATACTCATTTGGTTTTCCTTTCTTTACAGGAGGAACACCAGATATCTTGTGCTGCGGTCCCCTGCAAAGCCAAGAGTAAGGACTTTTACGGTCATAATACTTGCAGGTTGCATGCTCCCTGCAATATTATTTCCGGATCCCTACATTATTGGAACCCACAGGGTTTTGATAATCCCAAGTCTACAGAGACTAGGGATATAGCTCAGTATAAATTACGTAACTGGGTGAGAGGCTTCAAAAAGATCTCTCTGGGACCTTTCCTACCTAATGATAGGATGCGTAAGCTATTATTTCCAAAGCTAAGTGAGGAAATAGTAGTGCCTCAAGAGCCAGCTACATCCCCTGATGGCGAGAAAACCTTTGGGATCGAGGGCAAGAAGTGCCCTAAGGTAGAAGATAAATATGTTGTGTCGGACTTTCCTCCACCTATGCCGGCTAAAGAGCCACCGATGTCAACATCTTCGTCTTCTACCCCTCTATTGGATAATGTGGTACAGTTATGTATCCAACTGAAGAATCAGATAGAGAGCTTTGGTAAACAAAGCAAAAAGCAGGAAGTAAAACACAAGATAGGACCTTATAAAGCTTCTCTTGTCGCTTCCCACGGGTCAGTCAAACGACCCATGGATCAAGACCTTCCTACATGCTCCATAACCAATCCCTGGAGGTTTGCGGAGCAGATGTCGATTTCAAATGGCAATCTCTACATCTCAGAGAAATTAGGTGCTGTTCCTTTGGACAAAATCCAATTTTGGCCAAGCTTTGATGCTTTCCCTAATTGTTGGGTTCGACTGTTGTATGAACCAAAGTCAGGAAAAGGACCGGAACAAAAGGAGGTCATGATTCTTGACCATGGTAAGGCACAGACTATCCTTTCAGGTAATCTGAAGAGGGCGGGTTATTCAGAGACGAAGGTATTCTCACTGAATAACAGACACCCTTCCTTTCTTGCTCCTACTTCACTCGCTTTCCCCTTTATGGGGAAGGCATTTACTTCGGTTACCAAAGCTGTAGAGGCGGGTGAACCATGTCCTACACTCGATAAGTGCAAGCCTTTGTCACTAGCCTTTCCCAGTCAGGAAAAGGATTGGAAGGAAGTCCATTTGACTTTTTCGGTAGGAAAATTAGACAAGGATGTCGCAAGTCGACAATTCAATGTATGTCTCCCTATTTTGTCCGATTTGCTCTTGTTTAATGAACTCGAGTCAAAGAAGAGACTTGCGGCATCCCTTTCTCTATAAAACTACATATAGTTGTGTTCAACCTACGAAAACACCCCAGGCATGCTCATGGTCATAGCCAAAATGCATATGGCTACCTTGGTAAAGGACCTTTACGCCTTTGTGAAGGCTAGGAGAGCATGTAGAGAGTTTGTGTTCGCTGCTGCAACAGTGAAACACGAAACAAGGAAGCTAATATCTTCCACCATCTGGGGTAAAGACCTCTTTCCACAAGAGGTCATTAAGGAAGTAATTAAGAATGCCACCATGGAGAACATAAGTCTTCTCCGGAAATGGGGCATTCCCTCAAAGAGAAAATCTTCTGTGGTTGTGGGTTCCCAACCTAAAAAGAAGATCGAAATTACTGGAAATATTCCAGTGACCACAATGCTACAGGCAAGTGGTCAAAAGTCTAAACCTGCTGATTATTCGAAGCATAAAGACGCTTCGGCTAGGAGGAACTTTCCCACAGGATCGCAGGACCTTCGATCCTTTGGTCCAGAGCCTATTCGAAATGAGCCATTGGTGGGAAATAGAAATGTCCCTACTTTCGTCGTCTTACCTTCTCCTACAGTTCAAAACCCTCCTGGAGGAGTATACCTGAGACCTGTAGAGCATACAGGTAGTAAGAAACCTATGGCTCGTCGAGTTCCAGGGAAGGCCATTTTCTGTTCACGAGAAGGACTCGAGAAATCTCCGAGTCATTCTGAACCTGTCGCCACTCGACAAGTTTATAGTAAACTACAAGTTCCGAATATTAATTCTTCTAAACATATGGACCTTGTTCCAATTAAGGGTGTTCGTAGTCTTACCAGACCTGAAAGGTGTCCCCCGGAACCTTCCAGCCAACCACCCCCCTTCCTCCTATCTAGGATTCATGTCACGAAGAGTAATATTCATCCTAGAATAGATACGTATCAGACTCACAGTCCTAAGTATCTTCTTATAGATGACCCGGTTCTCGGGACATCGCAGATGCAAGATTTGCCTCTAGAAGTCTCGACTTTCTCCAGATCTATGATTTCGATGGCTAAGAAACCATCGAAGCTTTAAGTCACATCAACTCAATTTCCTCTTGGGGATTTAAAAGGAGCTCACAAGGTCCGTCAAGAGACTCAGCTGATCGATCAGATTCCCGAAACGCTAGCAAGGGAAAACGCTAAACTTTCCCTGGTCCGCAATTCTGACAGACCTTGTACATTGAGCACATCGGAAGGATGCGTTAAGGGTCTGGAGAAAACACGCATCAAATGCTTGAAGAGATCAAATATGACTTCACAATCGAACATCACGTACAGTTCTGGTGAAGTTACCCATCCCTTTCTTAAAGGAATGGCACCTAACAGCAGTTCACTTACAACTGATCCACGAGGTGACGGTGGATACTCTATCTCAATCCAAGGAGATAGAGCTGGAATGGTCCAAGGACACAGACATATTCCATCCCAGATGGGAACAAGTCCCGGAACTGCAGCTCGATCTTTTCATCATGAGCATCTTCAAGATAGTACCTCGTTAAATAGCCCCTTACGAGGATCCTCTAATGAGGCTGATAGACTAGATGAGGCCGGTCCTAGTTCCGATCCTAGCTATATTTCTGAAGATTCAAAAATAAACTGCCTTAGGTTTATCACGGAGAACCCAAACCCCTCATTTCACGAATTTCTTGCCCTAGCGATTAGAAAGAGGTTTGGGATCTCAGAAGGCAATATAGAATTCTTAGAAGAATACAAGGCTAAGTCTACTAGAAGACAATATGAGTCTTCCTGGAAGAAGTGGGTGGAGTTTGTTAAATCAAAAGGACCGAAAGAAATTTCTATGAACTTCTGTCTGTCCCTCTTTGTCCACCTTCATAGCCAGGGGTTGGCGGCCAATACGATAAATACGTGCAAATCGGCCTTGACTAGACCTCTCCTATATGCCTTCCAAGTGGATCTGGCAAATGAAATCTTTAACAAGATTCCGAAAGCATGTGCTAGACTTAGGCCTGCAGCACCACCAAAGCCCATCTCTTGGTCTTTGGACAAGGTCTTACATTATGCCTCATCGGTGAACAATAAAGATTGTTCTCTTAAGGATCTAACCCAAAAGGTTATTTTCCTGTTCGCAATAGCCTCTGGGCTAGAGTTAGTGCAATAGTGGCTCTATCGAGAGATGAGGGCCACATTCAGTTCACAGATTTAGGAGAACTGAATCTCTTTCCTGATCCATCATTTCTCGCTAAAAACGAGCTACCCACTAAGAGGTGGGGTCCCTGGAGAATCTCTCCTCTGAAGGAAGATGTCTCTCTATGTCCTGTAGAGTGTCTAAAGGTCTATCTTCGTAGAACTTCAGACTTCAGGGGAGGACAGCTCTTTAAAGGAGAAACTTCGGGATCAAATTCATCTCTAAATCAACTAAGGGCGAAGCTCACTTACTTTATTCGTAGAGCAGATCCGGACAGTACTCCCGCAGGTCATGATCCGAGAAAGATTGCTTCATCACTGAACTTCTTTCAGTACATGGACTTTGAGCGTCTTCGTTCATACACTGGATGGAAATTATCCAGAGTGTTTTATAAACACTATGCAAAACAAGTGCATGAACTGAAACACTTTGTAGTGGCGGCAGGTAGTGTATTAAAACCTGCCCCCTAATTTTTGTGATAAACTATTTTTGGTTTGGGTCCTCACTTGTCCTCGGACATGCACTGGATAAGAATCATCCAGGATGTTCTACAAACACTATGTTATGCTAGTCCATGATCTGAAGCAATATGTGGTGACGTCAGGTAACTTATTTACTCTGCCGTTTATTCTATGATTAACAGATAATTGACTGGGACTGTCAGTTAAGGGGAGAGGAAGTCATCCTTTTTAAGTATGTCTTCTTTTATTTAAGTGTTACCATGGTAACACTAGCTCTGTTCTAAAATCCCAGGTGTGGAATTATACAGATAGCTCTAGTGCCGGTGTACGAAGTACATAGTGCAGTTAATGGTAACCAGTACAGGTATTGTGAAGAGCGATTATCTTTTATCTTCTCTTCAATCTAAGAGTGGCATTTCTTGACTTCATTCCTTCAAGAAAGAAATACGATTCCTGTACTCGTTTCAGGTATAATCCCATTGTCAGACTACAATCGTTTTGTTAACCATCTCTTGTAGTCATTTATTAGAAATAAATGTCTATTAGAATGTAGTGCGTCCACCTTCGCCAGACAATTGTATCTATACATGCCAGACTTTTTATCTACCTAGAATGCATCCTTCACATATTTGTATGCATCAAAGGTTAGACATAAGAGACACTGATGTCATTTTGGCCAAATATACAACTTGAGACTATTTGTATATTCAGTGTGTACTTAAGTTTGGTCATACTTTTTATGTTAACCTTGAAATCCCTTTTCAACTGTCTAGATGACTCTTCCCTGTAGGAGGCAGGAAGCACTAACATTGTTTATGATTAGTGATGATGACATATAACGGTATTGTCACTAGTCTCATATGGTCAGTATAATCATTGAAAAGGTTGATATAAGGTTTAGGCACTGATGGAAAATCCACAGATACATTAATGCTCTGGTATGCTTCCATCAGCACGACATGGCTTGAGCCCAAAAAACGGATTTTGAGCGAAGCGAAAAATCTATTTTTGGGGGAGATAGCCATGTCGTCCTGATGGACCCACCCATCTCTTCTGTAGAAGAGATCTTCAGTTTCCCTCCTGTAGTACTGTATCTGTAACAGCCTATGCTCAACGCTACAAGGAATGGCCACTATCGTAGGGATGGCGCTATTGTACTATCGATAGTAGTAGGGAACGGGGATGGCCTTTGAAGGGCCCCCCTTTTATTTTTGCCACACCTCCTCGAACGTAAAACTCTATCTGGGGTGCAGATTGCTATGAGGTGTCCCATTACGTCCTTACGCGATATCCCTTCTTAAAATTTTAAGGGATATTCGCTCCAGGAGTTAGAATTCTGGGTACCTTCGGTAAATTCTCTGGGATATATCACTGTAGTCACATATAACCTAGGAAGCTACTAATGAAGGAACTTCCATCAGCACGACATGGCTATCTCACCCAAAAATAGATTTTTCGCTTCGCTCAAAATCCGTTTTTTTTACACTTTTGACCAAGTATCTTACCCATAGAGAACAGCTTGGGGCTCCTGCTCTTACTTTTAGAACAAACATTAATATCCTGAGAACTGAAAAAAGAAGAATTTTTTATCCTTCGATTGGGGAACCTCCACTGGAGCAATATATGCTATTGTGGGTTTGATACACCTATAATACTGTACTTACTCGAAGTGTTTGCAAGGGACTCTCATTGCTTTCTTGGCTAAAATTATAACCTACAGTACTTTTGTTGTTGAATAAGGTAATAGTTTAGGTTTTTATAACTTTTAATTGATTAAGCATTGTGACTCAGTGAATGTCATTTACAATTAAGCCCTAAAAATAAGAGAGGGTCTTACAGTAGCGCTTTATATAAATCATAGGACCAAATAATAATAATAATAAAAAGCACATTGGTTTAAGAGAGTAATGCTGACTATAAATTAGAGAACAAGACGAGATAGAACCTTTGCAGATGATTTAGCGGTGACAGTACGCATACTACATCTATCCTTTTCCAGGTTAAATACAGGTAGCACTTGAAGAAGAGAGAAGAGGAAAGAGTGATGCAGCATTTGTGAAAGCCAATCCTCTTCTGCCTAAACATTCCTACAAACCATTGGGTCAGGCTTGAACCAAAATAAACACTGGACTGGATTCATGAGTTGAACTGAGGTCTGAGAGACGACTCAGTGCCCATTTCAAACTGGTGGGGAAATCCTAACATTGTACTATTAAGTTAAAGTTGGACAGCAAGATTGAAAGGAGGCAAGAATGGAGGTATACTATAACAGAAGGATATGAAGTCTGTGCAGTTGGAGGCGAAGGGACGCTGCAAAATCTCTCAAGTAATGCCTATAATGCACCATGTGAGGAGCACTGATGGCACTATCCCCTTTGGGAATGAGTAAAATGAAGAGGGATACAATATATTTGATAAAAACTCTCCCTCACTGATATGGAATAGAGCAGAGTAGAAACAATTCCTAATTCTATGAGGTGTCCCATTACGTCCTTACGCGATATCCCTTCTTAAAATTTTAAGGGATATTCGCTCCAGGAGTTAGAATTCTGGGTACCTTCGGTAAATTCTCTGGGATATATCACTGTAGTCACATATAACCTAGGAAGCTACTAATGAAGGAACTTCCATCAGCACGACATGGCTATCTCACCCAAAAATAGATTTTTCGCTTCGCTCAAAATCCGTTTTTTTTACACTTTTGACCAAGTATCTTACCCATAGAGAACAGCTTGGGGCTCCTGCTCTTACTTTTAGAACAAACATTAATATCCTGAGAACTGAAAAAAGAAGAATTTTTTATCCTTCGATTGGGGAACCTCCACTGGAGCAATATATGCTATTGTGGGTTTGATACACCTATAATACTGTACTTACTCGAAGTGTTTGCAAGGGACTCTCATTGCTTTCTTGGCTAAAATTATAACCTACAGTACTTTTGTTGTTGAATAAGGTAATAGTTTAGGTTTTTATAACTTTTAATTGATTAAGCATTGTGACTCAGTGAATGTCATTTACAATTAAGCCCTAAAAATAAGAGAGGGTCTTACAGTAGCGCTTTATATAAATCATAGGACCAAATAATAATAATAATAAAAAGCACATTGGTTTAAGAGAGTAATGCTGACTATAAATTAGAGAACAAGACGAGATAGAACCTTTGCAGATGATTTAGCGGTGACAGTACGCATACTACATCTATCCTTTTCCAGGTTAAATACAGGTAGCACTTGAAGAAGAGAGAAGAGGAAAGAGTGATGCAGCATTTGTGAAAGCCAATCCTCTTCTGCCTAAACATTCCTACAAACCATTGGGTCAGGCTTGAACCAAAATAAACACTGGACTGGATTCATGAGTTGAACTGAGGTCTGAGAGACGACTCAGTGCCCATTTCAAACTGGTGGGGAAATCCTAACATTGTACTATTAAGTTAAAGTTGGACAGCAAGATTGAAAGGAGGCAAGAATGGAGGTATACTATAACAGAAGGATATGAAGTCTGTGCAGTTGGAGGCGAAGGGACGCTGCAAAATCTCTCAAGTAATGCCTATAATGCACCATGTGAGGAGCACTGATGGCACTATCCCCTTTGGGAATGAGTAAAATGAAGAGGGATACAATATATTTGATAAAAACTCTCCCTCACTGATATGGAATAGAGCAGAGTAGAAACAATTCCTAATTCTATAACTATATATAATTACAACAATGAAAAGACTGTGAGGATTAACTTTATATTATAAGGTTGAAATATATAATTCAGTTATGCGCTTGTGGGTGAGGGATTTTGTTCAAATTTTATCAACTAATTCTTGATAAGTGCATGTAAGGAAAAATGGTAAACACAGTTTATGAAATTCTTGTATAGAAAAACATTTTCTTATTTTGCAGTTATCAACTTTTTGATACAATAATTTACAATCCACACAATTTTTCCTAATAACACTTTCAACTTCATTATGAATATTTCCTTACGTTAAAATATTTCTGTGTTTATTTCTGAAAACCAAGGTTTGTATTCATTAAAAAAAACAGTTTTTGAGTATATTTCAAAAGAAAAAAATTCCTAATTATTTAATCGTTTTGAAAATATGAAATTTCTAAAGAAGGTTAGATCTACTGATAGGCCTAAACACAGTAAAAGTGATAATTTAGTCATTAACGGGTAGTTAATATGCATATTTACACAATTATCATCATACAGTATGCATAAATGCTACAATCAGGTATATTATTGAAAAGAAAATTAATATGTATTTATACATGCATAAACAAGAAAGAAGTATTCTAGCTATGCCTTATTGATAGCAAGGTCTTTCATTTTCTATTATCTTGTGACATACTATATTTGCCATATCATAAGAAATTACTGAGCTAAAAGGATAACAAGAGAAATAAAGATAATATTGACAGACCTATGAAATTAGCTGATAAAAATTATATACAAAACAATCAAAAGATTCGATTTCGTTCTCTGGGATGCCTAGAAAGCTCTTATTAACATTCTAATTTTACTGTGCTTATTTGTATGAAAATTTGGTTTCCAGAATGCCCATCTAAATCCATGTGCTTTTTCCTAAATAGACTTACTGACAGAGCTAGAAATTTTGTCTTTAGATGAATAATGAAACTGTATTTACTATTTATTATATTTCTGATCATACATGTAGAATTTCTAATTTCAGATCTAATGCAGTACTTTAGCAGCTACATTAGTTCAGTTAAAACAAATCAAATTGCAGATGTAGATCATTACACAATGTACTCCACATTTCAATACCCCTATATATATATATATATATATATATATATATATATATGTAATATATATATACATATATATATATATATATATATATATACTGTACATATATATATATATATATATATATATATATATATATATATATATATATACAGTATATATAATGTGTATATATGTACAGTATATATATAATTATATATGTGTATATATGTATGTATATATGTATATATATATATATATATGTATATATATATGTATATATATATATATACGCAGTATGTATAGATATATATTCATCATTATATACATGTATATATTTATATATAAATGTGTATAAGTATACAGTATATATGTTTTATACATGTGTATATATATACATTTATATATATATGTGTGTGTATATATATAAATACACACACACACACATATATATATATATATACATATATATATACATATATGTATATATATATATATATATATATATATATATATATATATATATATATATATATATATATATAATGCATGTATCTATGTTCATAATCACATTACATAATGTGCATGTACAGTACATAGATATATGTACAGTATATATATATATATATATATATATATATATATATATATATATATATATATATATATATATATATATGTGTGTGTGTGTGTGTGTGTGTGCGTGCGCGCGTGTACGTGTGTGTGTGCCTGTGTGTGTGTGCCTGTGTGTGTGTGCCTGTGTGTGTGTGCATGTTTATGTGTGTGTTTGCTCCCTATAAGTTTGCGATACAAATACCCCTATAATCAGGTATGACACATACCTGTATCTCCAACACCTGTAATGATCTATCATACAATTATCAACTCCTCTGTTACTTAAAAAAAAAACCTTTTAAATTAATAATAATAATAAAAAAAACAGAATGCCATGCCTACCCGCTAAAAATTCCGTTTCAGTTGGAAGATACAAGCACGCAGACTCCTGGCTCAACTTCTTGTAATCTTGCTCATCGCAGCAAGCGTGTACATCGTGGTCCTGCTTGTCAAGCGGTCTGAGGATGTCGACGACACATCTTCGTGGTTTCGCCGGAATGAACTCACCATCATCTTGACCTTCATAACCAATATCTATCCCAGCCTTTTTGATGTACGGATTTGTCCAAGAAAATTTTGTGCTATTAAAAATTCATATATTAATAAGAGAATCTACTTTTTTGTATCTAACATCAAATCAAATAAAAAATATGAAATATTTGTGACAGTTAAAGCAAACACATTCATTCATAATTTGTTTTAATGGGAGACAATCCTTTAAAAGAAAATAATCTAGTATCTGATGCTTAGCTCATTATGATAATTCAACAAAAATGTATCCGTACAGTAATACAGTTATGCTAACAGTAATCATCATATATATCTAGTAAACACAGACTCCTTAAGGTGCTAGATTTGGAGTGAAGTACACTAACAATTTCAAGAATTATTTCAATGAGTAAAAATTTTTTTTTTTATTTGAAAATTAAACTTACCAACAATGTTTCAACTAATTTTCATTTCCTTGGACAGTTGGTTGGTTTACTAGAGCTTCGGCACCCCAAGAATCAACTACAATGGCAACTGGGTCGTATTATGGCTCTGAACTTACTCAATCTGAATACACTTATCTTTGAACTCTTCAAGAAAGTTTATGACATGGTGAGTCAAGTGTCTTCTTACATTATAACATAAAATAGGTTGTGTCTTTCTCATTTAAAAAGTTTTTAAATAGTTTGTTAAGTATCAAAAAAAAAATTGGAGGTACTGTACTGTACTTTTGAATCTCTTTCTCATTTTGCAATACAGTTTTTTCTTATATATGACTATTTAGACAAAATCACATAGCACTGGGACTGAGGAGGATATTCAGCACTGAGGAGCAAGCAGGGAAAAACCTTTTGCAGTTGCAACATGAAGTCATCATATCTCATCTCGCCCAATATTAAACCCCCTGGAGGGCGTTGTCGTTTGCCTCTCTAAGATCTTGAACTGAGCAATGAGAGCACAGTGGACACCATCGTAGGATGTGTTTCATTGTTTGTGGTGTTGCCCTACATGGGCATTCAGGGTTGGTGGCTCATCCCCATTTGTGGCGGTTATCTACAGTTTTGCCCAGGTTTACCCTTGCTTTGTTTAGGGCTACCCAGTCCTTTCTAGTGAAGGTTGTTCCGCTGAGTAGTGCCTCATTGGATGGCCATCGGTCACTTTCACACCACTTCTCAAGCCTGTGAAATGTTAAGAGGTGTTGGATATCAAGTAGGATGAAAGGAAGCAGGAACAGAGGTGGATTAGAAGCCCAGCAACTGGGCGCAGATAGCGGCTGAAGGGACGTTGTAAAGACCCTATAGTAACACAGTACCTACAATGGATTGCATGATGTGCACTGACAGCACTACCACCTTGTAAAGCATATTAGTAATATGTAAACACACAACAAGCATCATCAAGATCAAGGGAATTAGAGCCACATTTAATAGGTCTTGTGAAAGCATATTAATAACGTGTTAAAGAATAAACATAATTAGCATCATTCAAGATCAAGGGAATTAGAGCCACATTTAATAGATCTCGTGAAAGCATATTAATAACGTGTCAAATAATACACATAATTAGCATCAATCAAGATCAAGGGAATTAGAGCCCGATTTAATAGGCTTTGGCTCTAAAAGAAGAATTTTATCAATTATTGAAAAGTATTTACTAAATATAAACTCTCTTCTATGTAGTTTATTAACTACCTATGAGACAAGCTTAGTTTTATTGGAAATTGCTCTCATTCTACGCTTCTTCACATTGAAAAAATAATTTTCTTTATTTTTGATGTCATGTAATTTAGGGAAAGGAGAACTGAATATGAAATGGCAAACCATAAATGATACTGTCTGAGGCACCAAACAATTATGTATCCACTAGTGATAGCAGTTTATAGAAAAAAAATATTGCAATTTTGTAAGTTGTTATAATTTCTTGGTGGTAATTTAGTGTTTATTATACATTGCAATATTTTTTCTTCAAATACAAAAATAATGCTTATTACATAATGAAAAAATACTTTAACAATAAATTCCAGACTGCGGAACTACGGACACTGAAAGACAACATGACGCACAGCTATGGAGAAATGCCAACCATCCCAACGGACCAAACGGATTTCTACACTTATTCTTTTACCAATGAAACCGAGAGTCCTTGGCTGATTTTAAATGAAACCAGTTACACAACGACACCTGATCCTAATAATGTATCCCACTATGACTTTGGGAATGAGTCCTTAGCTTATGATAAGAATGCCACATTTGAGAATTTCTTAAACTCACCCCTTCCGAACTTAGTAGGGTCAACAATTCCCATAACTTCGATGGATATGGTTTCAGCAGTGAGTTCAACACTTTTCTTCATCACAAACATGACAGGGTAAGTTTACTTACATGTGAATTATTATTTTCTGATAATAGCAGTCCTTTGTTAGTACCTCTTGTTAGTACTGTTGATGGGTATGCATTTATAATATTGTTGTACTATATAATTTCATCAAACAGGCTGCATGGTATCAATCTTATTTCATTCTTAAGCCCTGTCCACACGATCGAGCATGCCCGACGGGCAAACAGTGATACCAGGCCACAATAGTTAGGGAAAATGAGGGTTGATGACGTAAGAAGCGGGAAAACTAAAGGCAGGGATCTGGCAACACTGTATGATGCCAGATCCCTGTCTGTGGTTTTCTCGCTTCTGACGTCATTAACCCTCATTCTTCCTAACTATTGTGGTCTGGTATCACTGTTTGCCCGTCGGGCATGCTCGATCGTGTTGACAGGGCTTTATACTATTCAATTTATTTAATTCAAAATGCTTTTTAAAGAACAGAATATACCGTAGCAATTTGACTTTTAAATATTTCATTTCTTTCAAGTAATGACTTAATAAAGATATCTATTACTATGTTATGAATGTCAGAACTTCTATGAAAATAAAAGTAACTTAATTTTAAAAGGGGCTATTTCTAGAAGTCCTCATTTCATATGAAACAAAAATAATTCATATAAACCAACACTAGCGCCTGCATAATTAGGATGTAAGTCATCTGTACATCTTAAAACGCCCTTCACGAATAACCAACGTCATTGAACATGTTCCACTAAATGCAGCTTGCAGTGGCCTCCATAGGGACTTAGAGCAAACCCCTGGAAATCAAACGATTCACTGCTTTTAAAAAAAAATTAGGATACAGTCTTTTAAATTACCAGAATATGTTCATAAAACACTTAAAACTATTTGGGAGACTACAGGGGATAATGCTTAACAAGAACCCCATTAAAAAAGTATACAGTGATTATTGTGGCTTCTATTCAGCACTAAAAAAGTATTATATATTCCAAATATATCTGATCTTAACTAAGAAAACAAACTGCTTCAAAATCCTTCAAAAAGCCTTATTCACACCAACGTTAAAATCACGTTAATGGAATTCAAATTGCCCAAATAAAAATATATTCCTGAAATATCCTTATATAAACAAGTAAATTGAAAAAAAATGATAGGAGGAAGAAATGATGCATAGTAATACATAGAAGTGTCCTAAGACTTTATCAGGTTGGTGTTACTATTAAGCTTAAATCAAATTCCTGTATCTAATAATTGAGGATCATATACACTTATCACAACATCAAGAATCATACAAAATTTCTTAAATTTGAGAATTCTTATGAGCAGAGGCAACAGAAGGAATGATATTAACCAAGCAAAAAACTTTGGGAAAGCATTCTGAGAAGCATACTAGCAGAAGATAAAAAACATGAGATAAAATGAAAGAAAGGAACACAGATAATTTGGTCCAAGCAGCACCAGGAATGCTCTTAAAAAGTATCTAAATGCTAATGTGACTGATAACCCTAAATGACACACCACCAATCAATCGCTGAGCCTGTGACATTTATTTAAGATTTTGTAAAACAAGGATTTCTAGTTGTGTACATTTAAATTTATACGAGTACTTTATTATCAAGGAATTCCTCTCCATTTTAGGATGCCACAGTTTGGAAATGAAAGTTCAACGAAGAGTGCTTGTAAACGAGTTGCAGTTCCGTGCCCAACAATTTCGGAGGAAGACATAATAGAATCCCAGATTCAGGAGAGCATGCTAACTAATACATCTTCATCTGATCTTGGGAATTTCACTTTTAATTATGGAGAAGGTACCTTTTTAACTAATAAGGCAGTAGTCAATCTTACAAACAATGAATCATGGCTACAGCATGATGAAAATTTAGCTATCATCGATGGGAATACAACTGCTATAGATAAGAATATAATTCTTATTAGCCAATATGAAGGTGAGACGCTACCACCAGAAAAAAATATGTTTATGAATGGCTCTCTATTTTTTGATAAAGAAATTCATATGAAAGGGTCCCTGAAAAAATATAATGAAACAGAAAATAACACTAGTGTGATGGAAACCACACCTGACACAATTATGACAGGTGAAACTACTCAACCTTTAACACTGCAATCAATGACTTGGACTCTTAAGCCTTTAAAGAGTACATATAATACGACTTTCCAAGATTTAATTACAGTTATGCCAGGGTCACTGGAAGAAAATGTTAGCAAAGATACACGAAGAAAGCGATACGAAAGTTATGATAATTACATAAACCTAGAAAATGATGTTTTCTCCTTATCTGACTTATCCTTTACTGAGAATGAACTTACAGTTGTGGGAAATGAGAGTCAACCTTTTAGTTTGACATACAGCCAAGAAAATGTTACATCCTTACTTCTTAATGACTCATTTAATTCACATGATAATGCAGCTGATACCACAACTTACAGTAATGATAAAAACAGTGCCACTCTGACACCTGACAGCAATTTCGTCCCAACAACGAGGTACAGAGACCTGATTTGGAACAAGTTGAATAAAGCCATTCCCTTAACAGTAACTGAGGATAGCAGCACTTCTGTGGATAACTACGATAAAAATAAAGATGAGGTTTTGACACATTCATCCTCAGTTCCTGAATTATCAAATGACACAACAGAAACTCCACAAGCTCAGGATAACGTATTTGTGGATGAGGAAAAGGGTGTATGCTACATCATAGATTGCACAGGTATGATCACAAAATTGTTATTTGATTTTCACTATTTGTAATGCAATACATATAAAAACTCAATGAAATTAGCTTAGTTCAGAATTTTAAATCCTAATGTTGCTAAGATATTAACACATCACTCAGTGTAGCCAAGAATGTTCATCAGTAATCTTGAGTAATATTCATACAATCTCTTCCCAAGTCTATCCAGATGAGACAATCACAAAAGAATTTTCACCTTCTACCTTGCAACCCACGTTCAGTGAAACCACTTCATCAACCAGTATTCCACCAACTTCTTCAGTAGTTACAACTGTCCCATATACGTCAAAAGTCTTTACCAGCAGTTCTACAGGTATTACCACAGACTTCATATCTGAGGATCTTATAGCAACTACTGGTTCAATCTCTACTACTCCAAAACTGTCTTTACCTACTACACCTGGTGAAGTGACTACTTCTTTCTTGGTTCAACCAATGAAGAATAACCCAGAGAAATGGACCCATCTTTTACCTTACACCACCCAGAAAAGGCTTCGTAAATTGTGTTGGGAAACAATGTTTGGTCAGGAAATTATAAAGTTGACTATAATGGACTTGGTAAGAATGGTTATCCTTATTATCATCTTTAATATTAAGGGAGCTACTTTTGTGATGTGGCATACTATACTCTTGAAAATAATATCAAAATCGTGCAGATACAAAGTTTCTGTTATGGTTTAAATAAAATTTTCTTTTAAAATGAAGTATACTATTTAAATAATATTGACGTTATACAATCTCAAAGCAAACCGATGCTTGACTGTTCAAACATTATACACATTCTTTCTTCCAGATACTAACAGTTGTAATGACGGTGATCTTAGATTATATCCGAGCAGTAGTAGTTAGATTCTGCAATAGAAGCTACCACTGGGATTTGGAAAAACAATTTCCTGGGTATTCAGAGTTCTCAATAGCAGAAAACATCCTTCATCTTGTCTACAATCAAGGGATGATTTGGTAAGATCCCTAATGCTCTCTAAAATTAGGTAAGCCTCCTCTGAGTAGCCCTTATATCAACAAAATCTGTCCGAGAGTCTCTGAGGATTAAGATCTCCAACAGAAGTATACCAAGCATTAAAAAATCACCACAAGGCAAGAATATTAAAGTAACAGGTAGTAAAGGATACCTGCTAAGGGCTTCTGATACTGTTTACATTGCATTATGTAAGGTTTATTAGGAGTTGTATCCCTTACGAAGGACTTAGTGGTCTGGTTAAATTACTATAAAAGCATAAGTCTCCTTTACTGAGCCTTTTAGTTCTGAAGTCATTGTAGTAAGAGCTCCCCTAAGTTTTCCTTTTTACCTACCTCCAATAATCAAGAACCAAGGTCACTCATAACAGTGAATGGGGCCTCAATGTAAATGCCAAGTGGAAGATCATATAGTTGATTTTATGGTAGAAATATTGGTCATTAGGGGGTTCTACACACAACTTGCGAAAAGGCTTTAGAAACCAGAGACTCATTTATAAATACTGTATATATTTATGAAGTGGGTTTATAATGATGAATATCAAAATATAACCATAAATCACAGTGTACTTATATACTTAGAACTATTTTTTAAAATATAATGTAGCCATTGATGCATACAGAACAGAAAACATTTAACTTTGTATATGAGCAAAATGCATAAGAATTTTATACAGCACTTCTTTACCAATATTCTCAGTATGCTAACTCAAGTACTGTTATCTGTATACAGTAATGATAACCCCCAAAAAGAAATTTCTATATATATTACTGTATCTCAAGAGTGAAAAGTCTAAAACATAAAGCTAACACTGGTGACCATATGCATTCACTTGCATTTTATAATACACTTGTTTATTTACCAGGATGGGGATGTTCTTCGCTCCAGGACTTCCTATGGTCAACATCTTCAAGTTGCTTGTGCTTCTCTACATCAGATCCTGGGCAGTGCTAACATCCAATGTACCACCTGAGAAGTTTTTCAAAGCATCACACAACAATAATTTCTATTTGATGTTCCTCTTAGCAATGCTTTTCTTGTCTACCTTGCCCGTGTGGTAGGTGTTAAAGTTTTAGTATTTATCTAATTTGTTTTACAAACTGCGAAACTGTTTTTTTATAAACTGATAAAATAATATTAAGAATGTGGAAGCCTATACCTGTTACTGTAGCTTTTATACATTCTTTAGGTATGCAATAATATGGCTTGAACCTTCTTGGCATTGTGGCCCCTTCAGTGACTATCCAAAGATATACCAGCTGGCAACGTCAACATTGATCGGTGGTTTACCAAGCCCACTCTATCCACTAATAGACTGTATTTCATCTATCAGTATCGTAATTCCTTCGGGCCTGCTTCTGATCCTTACTATTTACTACTTGTTGTCTCTAACTGCTGCACTTAAAGAGGCTAACAGCGACCTAAAGGTTAGAAAAAATGCGTGGTTAATACTGTATTTGTTATATGAAAAAAATGCCAAGATTTATATCATGAAAAAATACAATAATAAAAGTATGAATAATACATTTAGGTAAAGTTGTTTCTCTAAGAATAGTAATCATCATAAAAAATCTTTCCAGTTACCAGAAAGTAACACATCCTTTCTTTAGTATTTTGCGTAAAGAAAAGATTCAGCATTTCATCAAATATTTATGAAGTCTTGGGTTCTTAGACGCAGCACACTAGATACCCTTAAAGTATTAACCTTTCCTTTTATGTAGGATCAACTTCATCAACGAAAGACAGCAGCTAAGAAGAAACTCCAAGAAATAAACTCAGGAAAGGTTCGAGCAGAAACCCCAACTACAAGGTATAGTAATGGAACGTTCCATCCTAAATATTTTTCAATGATATGAGATTGAAGTTATCAAATAATGTAGAAAATAAACATTGTGAGTAAAAAAATATGTGAAAAAGAGGTTAATGAACCTTTCATATTTTCAAAAGTCAGCATCTATGAAGATTAAAATTCACTTAAATCTTCAAATGAGAGCACAGTATCTGAAAGTTAAACTAATGATGGCTCTTGACATAAGCGATACTATGAGAACTGTGTAAGAGTATTTTAAAAGTGTGAAAGAAAAATAATTTCTTTCATAATTTCCAATGACTGTGTAGTGATTTCCCGTTTTTAAAAAATACGAGTATACTGAGGACTATGTTTCCTTGCGAACAGTCTGGGGGTATTTGTTGACAAATTCTTAGAAATGTATTCAGTCAAGAACACATGAAATCCAGGACAATGATGCATTAATCAAAATTATATGAGCACCACATAGGTGAAGTGGAGTGTTAAATATTAGAAGAAATAAGAATTATAGAATGAGTGAGGGAGAGGAAGAGAATCATAACGTAAGGTAATTAGTTCTGCTTGAACAGAGAAAATAGTAGATAGCTTTTGCTTGCTCAATCCTTGCCTTAAAAAAAAAAATGGTTCAGGAAATAAAATTGAACCACTTGAAGAACAAACTAAGAAACCAGGGAATACATACTTTATAATCACAAAGACAAGAAATAACATGGTATTTTACCTTAAAATGTAACAGCAGGAAAATCAAAGGGGATTTTTTTTCTTATTTATAAAATTTAACAAAATATGATATACTACCTCAAGAACAAGGTTTTTTGCCTCTTATATTCCTGATGGTAAAACAAAATGATTGATTGAAGACTAATTTTAGTAAGGAATGTGATATACAGTATCATACTTTTGTCAACAACTTAGATAATGATCTTTACCTAATACTGACTTTTTTTTTTAAATATAATTAGTTGAAAGATCTAAATTTAATATATTTCAAGCTGTTTCTTAAAAACTTTAAACATTCATTCTTTATATAAGAGTGTGGATCAAATTTTAGAACATCTAAAGAGTATATTACAGAGAAAGAATATATTTATTAGACTTCAATTTCAGTATGATTTAATCTTTCCTAAATTTTCAACAGATGGGGTCGAGTAATACCTCGTACTCCCTTGCTTAAGCATCGAATGGATGGGTTCGGTGAAGCAGATAACCCTTCAAACCTAAAATCACCTACAGGTACTGTATCTCTCGCTAATACAGAGAAAAGCAAAGTCCTTGATTAAATCCTAATATTTATATATAGACAAAACAATTAATAAAAATAAAAATAAAAATAAAAATAGTAATAAAAACAATAATAAAAATAATAATAAAAATAAAAATAATAATAAAAATAATAATAAAAATAAAAATAGCACCAGACTCTTTAACTTCTCTTTTATTTTCTAAGATGTCAATGGCTATAAGACTTTGGACTTTGGGCTTACAGTATTCTAATGCTTCATGGTGACTTAAGAAAGTGTAATTTAAATAAACTCTAACAAATTCTATAAATATTTTTCCTAGTTACTCAAACCCAAGTCCTTTAAAATAAAGAATCTGAATGGCTGTTGCAATCATCAATGAGGTAATTAAGAACAGGAGTAACCCTAGTCACTTTCCTATCAAAGGCTTCACATTTAACCTTCAGCTCCTTACTGAGAACATAGCTCCCATCCAATTTTAAGGGCCTGAAGCTCCCATGAGGAGGAAAAGTCTACAATATGTCTTTCAATCGAAAGCCTTACTTAAAGCCTTTTATAGCCATGACTGAGAGGTACTTGTCCCGACAAAGAAAGACAAGGGAGTCCACTATCTGCATTACAGAAGAATGGGGAGAAATACCCCTTCTACGACACCAATCAGAGAAGTTGGCTAACTTCCCTTGACAGACAGCTGCGGAGGATTGTTGCAGAACTTCATACATCTCTCGTGCAGACCTTGCAAAAATTCCTTTTGTTTGGTAGAGAAGCTAGATAGTTTCCAAACATGAAGAGCAAAAGACTTCACGGATTGATGGTACCTCTGAAGGTGTAGCTGACAAGAGAAGGTTGGCAAGGGGGTTAGTTCTCTCGGAACTTTATCTACAGATGTTTACATGATCTGGGAGCCACCATGGTCATTCTGAGACCTGGCATGATCAATGCAGCTGATCAGGTGGAAAATTAGGATGAAAAGACGAAAAGCGTAGGTATTCAGGTGATCCCATGGGTATCGAAAGATATCCTTAAGCACTACCGAAAGGACTGAAACTGAAGAATAAAATACCGGGAGCTTCCTGTTTAGCTGTGTGATGAACAGGTAGATTCCCGGTGATCTCCACAGGACAAGAGGCCTTTCTCCCCTACACAAGAATGTAGGGACCACTCTGACCCTACAACCTGAACGTACCTGCAAGTACTGTATATTCCTCTTGCCCAGAAAGTACATGACTGACAGCTCTACCACATGGTACACCTGCCAGATGTTCATCTGCATTGCCAACTGGCAAAGGAGGGAGCAAAACCATTATTATTATTATTATTATTATTATTACTAGCCAAGCTACAACCCTAGTTGGAAAAGCAAGATGCTATAAGCCCAAGGGCTCCAATAGGGAAAAATAGCCCAGTGAGGAAAGGAAATAAGGAAATAAATAAATGATGAGAACTATAGAGGTGTTGTTGCTTATCAACATTATCGAGTGCCTCCTCAAAAGTTCTTGGAATGCTTTCTGAGCTAGAAATGCTGTTTATATTTGCAAGACGTTTAGGGGTATCAGAGCTACCTCTTGACCAACTCGTCATTGGCAGTCTGCGAGGAAAAAGCTTCCAAAGCATGTTGGAGTGTGGCAATCATCTTACACTCTACCAACCCTTAAAAAACCCCAGACGTAGATTCAAGTTCTCCCAGCTCTTGAAGCATACTCCCCATGACAAGTCAAGAGCATATATCTTGAAGCTTTAGCAAACAGGCGAACTTGATGAGGAGTGCAAAATGCTAAATTCTCCCCAGTACTGTCATGGGTGTTGCTAAGTATAACACCAGAGAAGAATTAGCCTTCTGGTTCTTTAAAAAAAATGTGCCTGTCTTAATGGACTGCCCCCATCTACACTTGGTAAACAGGGATACGGGAAATTACCCACAATCATACCTCTAAGGTGCAGAGTAAGTGGATCTATTGCCAGTTTAGCCATAAACTAATGCAGTGTCCTACCAACATTAGCCTGCTCATTTGATTATTAACACAGAGCCAATATCAACCATTCAAACTAAAAAAGTATGAGAAAAATATCAAACAACCTTGGATAGGACACAACAGTACTTATGGCCATACTTATTGCTGCTGAAGATAAAAGCGAAGTCCTTAACAGTACAGTTGGCAAAGCCATTCACTTTCATCTCCTGTTGTCAACTACAGTACCTCATTAATGGTTTCAATAGCCATTCAAGCTTAGCTGAAGACATTTCCCATTTTAAAGGGCCAAGGGTTTGTACTATATGCATAGGAACAAAACATTATCGATTTTATCCCTTGCTCTAACAAAAGTTTCTCTTCTTTTATTACTAACTGTAGAGATATACAGTATGACCTACTTTCTATAACACAGTAACATCTCAAGATCTGATTCTCCAGCACATTCCTCCTCACGAATCCCAAAAAGGAAACGACGACAGATCTTGGCCAGACAATACCACAGATCTGGGTCACTCTAAAGTTTTTGATGACTCTCTTTCCGAGCCCAATAAAGCTATCAAAGACACATCAGACAAAGAAAAGACACACAAGCCACCTGAATCGAATGCAACCAGATCAGAACAGAAAAGGCCTCACAGAGAAAGAAAAAGTAGAGAGGATGAAGGTGAATCTGAGCATGTGGATAAAGGGTCTCCAAATAGACATAAAATCATATATAATTCTTATAGATCACGAAATAAGGATGATACAAGCTTTCTGCATGCAGCCAGAAACAAACACAGACAAAATACCCATAAAATATCCCAAGAAAGACGGCAATCTGGTGAAAGTTACCATCAAGATTCCCAAACCAGATGTATACAGACCAGTAGACCAAGTACTATAGATTCAACAACACTGAAGCATAAGAAGTCCTCACTCTAAGATTAAAGAACAAAGGTCCCAGGAATATGTTCAAGATGTATATCAAGTTTTGCACAAAAATGAAGCAAACCAAGGCAAATTACACAAAATCTTCATCAAAGCAGTCTCAAAAGCCTGCAGAAACCCACTGTATGAAAACTTATCAAGGTCGTCATTGTAGACAGCCTTTTACTCTAAAAATGGAAGTCATAAAGAATTCTCATGGAAAGAATGGCCAAACCAAGGGTGGTACTTCACTAAAAAGTCAAACAGGTCACCATCACAGTAGTTCAGTTGAATCTGGAGGCATGGAAACAATGCCTACTATAAATAATAATAATAATAATAATAATTCTTTATTTCCAATATTTACATTGGGTATTCATAAAATATAAGGCTACAATTAGTAAAGTCATCTTACAAATAGTTCAAATATTTGTTATTTTAGACATACAAAAGTTGTTATAAGAATCAACAAATTGGCTAAAACTTTGTAATTGAAATAATTCATCAGTAATAAAAGAATATCATGAAATCAGAAAGTATTTACTTAGAATATAGTGAGTAAAAATTACTCTTGCCGAATAATGAAATACATTGTCATAGACCACATAAGTTGTGTTAAAAACAAGTCATGTACAAATCATATTAAAATAACACATAGTAATCAAATATGCATACTAGATTATAAGGAAATCTTAAGTTGTAAATAAAAGCCATCTTATCCATAGATATTATCTAAAACTAATTCCAACATCTATAGAAGTACAGTAGTGCCTTCAAAAGCACTTTTAATAAGGCAATTAAGCATAACATTCTTACATTAATCGGGACCATTTAAAATTAGTTTCTTTAAGTTTACATTAAAAGCAGCGAGAGAGGATTTTTGTTTAATTGTGCCAGGTACTTTATTGTATAATGCTGGGCCTCGAACTCTAAACTGGCGGGAGCCTATCTCTGTTTTCGCCCTTTCTACATATAGATTTTCCTGCTGTCGAGTAGAAACCCCATTAACTGCGTGTACTGTTGGAAAATCGTATAACCATTCAGGAGTTATTTTACGTATTGTTTTGAATACCAAATTACAGACATCTATGGTATATTTGTCTTTTATCTTTAACCATTCTAATTTTTTGAGGTAAGGGGATATGTGGTCATGTTTTTTTACATTACCAACAGCCACTCGGGCAGCAAAGTTTTGAAGTTTTTTAACCCTTTCCATTTGTGTAGAGCCAGTTACTCCCCAAATTCTTAAACAGTAGTTGATTATACTCATAGCCAGCGACTGAACAACTATTTTACGCGTAGAGGAATCAAATGAGTCTTTTACTCTATTTAAATAAATTAAAGTGCCCATCACTTTCTTATAAATTTCATCTATATGAGTTTCAAACGTCATATATCTGTCAAAATAAACCCCTAGATTTTTTACAGCTTTCATGGGTTTAATCATATTTCCATTAAAATCTATTTGTACATTATCTCCAATTTCTGATATATATTGTCGGGAACCTATAAAAATTAATTGTGTTTTTTTCTCATTAAGAAGCAAACCATTAGTTAAGAAGTAGTATTTGGCCTTCTTTAGTATGCATTTTGCCCTATGAATTAGTTCGTCTATTTCACTTACATTTCCTTCAATTAAGATCTGGGTGTCGTCGGCATATTGGATGACAAAACAGCCGGGTAGTGATTTGACCAGATCATTGACATAAATTGCAAAGAGTATTGGGCCAAGAATAGAGCCCTGGGGCACACCAAACTCTACAGTTTTTTGGGACGACACAGTTTGACCCATTCTAACTGACTGGGATCTGTTATGTAGGTAATTCATAAACCAAAGTGGATCTATACTTAGTGATGTACATTTATCAAATAATATATTATGGTTCACGCTATCGAAGGCTTTTGAGAGGTCAAGTAAAAGGAGTAGTGAGACTTTCTTATTATCCATGTTATTATAAATCTTATCTGATACTTTTAATAGAGCCGTTTCAGTTGATAATTTTGGCCTGAAGCCGTGTTGACTTTGTGAGATTAGACCATTTGTCTCTAAAAAATCAGTTAATTGAATAGCAATTATTTTTTCCAGAACTTTTGACAATACCGGTAGCAAAGATATAGGACGATAATTGGAGACGTTTTCCATATCACCACTCTTAAAAACAGGAATTACGTGGGGATTTTTCCATAAGTCCGGATACTGTTTAGTGGCTTTGGATGTGTTAATTATAACTGTAAGGTAAAATGCAATAATATATAACCCATCCCTAATGAAACGCAAGCTGATCCCGTCAGATCCAAAAGCATTTGTGTTTTTAAGATTTTTTATAATTAATATGACAGTATTACAATCAACAGGAGTAGGCTTAAAACTATCTAATTCTCTAACTGGAATATTACGTACTGTTTCAGTAGAGATATTATATTTCCTAATTTCCTCTTGGGTTTTTTCGAAAGTTTTTTTCCCGACCTCAGCGAAAAAATCATTGAATTTTTCAGCCTTAGAGTGTACATCAGTTACTGCTGGCAATAGCATAGAGCTCTTCTCTGTTTGTTGACCATTAAATAGCATATTTTTTGTTATTTTCCAAGTAACAGAGACATTGCCTTTAGCTTTCAGATATTCGCTTTTGTAAAACTGCTTACGGCTTGCCGCTAACTTTGAGTTTACTCTTTTCTTCAGGTCTTTATGTTTTTCTCTCAGAAACATGTTAAAAGTTTGATTTTTTAACTCACTTTTCAGTCTGTCTCTTTCTTTCATGTCTCGCTTTATTTCATCTGTTATCCAGGGCGCAGGGGGACGAACGATTTCTTTCGTTACAATCGGAGCACAATTGTTTAGACAAGCTGTAAAGACGTCGTTTAAAGTTCCAACTTGGTTGTTTACATTGTCAGTATTTAGAATGCCATTTAATATATTTACGTTATTCATGAGGAGGTCACAAAGAAAGTCTGGAGAATAATTTTGCAAACATCTAAAAGTTTTTAAAAGAGGTTTCTTTTTTGGCTTACGAATATTCAGATGAGTTAAGACTGTCTCGTGGTCTGCCACCAAGCTTGGTATAATATCAATTTTTGTTATTATATGTTCAGCATTTGTTATTACGAGATCAATTAAAGACGCTGATGTAGGAGTAACTCTAGTAAGTTTGTTTACTATCTGATCGAAATTTAGTTTTTTAATTAGTTTAGACATTTTATTCTCGGTCTTTAGCAGATCATCATTAAAATCCCCATAGATAAATATATGCTTATTTCGTAAAATAATTTCTTTAAAAATATCGGAGATATAATCAAAAGAGGTTGCCGGTGCTTTGGGATGGCGATATACGCATCCTACAATAACAGAAGGAAACTTGCGATATTGAATCGAGAGGAAGTTTCTATTTACTTGATGCATATTACTCATAGATCTACAATTTTTTTTCTAAATATTGTATGATAGGATAGAATATATGGAGCTAACTGACATGAATATGGACCCATTAAGCACCACAAATAACAATGAATAATATACATTTACAGCTTATTGTGAAATACTCTCATGTGGTCTGGAGAATTTCCCTTATTTATATTCTTGTTGAAGCTGGAACGGCCGTGAAGCTTTCTAATGGGGTAAACACAGATGCTGTCGAGTGGTGGGTAGGCCCTGCTCACCTAGCAAGTGGCACAACCCTCACTTTAACCTTTTACTTGGGACTTGAGGGGGGAAGTATCATTTAAAGGTCTTAGGTTTGTATACCTACGAAAAATACAAATTTGTGATTTGATCCCACACGTACAGTAATACAAATCTTCAAACTTTAATAAAAGACCCATACTTAAGAGGGTAAAAGTCTCTAAAACTAAACTCGGCCAGGCGATTTTAATGAATTTTGATCTTGTGGTGACTAAGCACGTCTGATGGTTTCACATAGCCAGAATGAGACTGTATTCTCGGAAATTAGCTTCTTGACCCTCCAAGTGTTGAGGAATAACTTCTGGTGGTCTAGTCTGTAGTGCTGAGTTCTCCTGATGTAGCACTGTAACACCCTCACAGCAAACAGAAGCATATCATCCTGATTGCTAATCGCATCGTGGAGGGAGGAGATGGAAAATGATTCCCAACTGGAGACATATGCCACGGGATATATAAAAAAAAGACCTTTTCCTATCACTCAGAATGACTCATGGCATACGAGATACTGGGCAGTTCGCCTACTCTTTTTTCTGCGTCCAACAAAGGAGGACACAGTCTCGAATGTCAGATCAATATCTGACACTCTCCTGAAGGGTTTGTACTGCAAATGCTTGAGAGAACTGAGAACCTACTGATGTCCCTATGAGGGTACAGAGACACAATTTCCAACACTGATGATTTATTGATGAGAAAGCCGGACTACATTGAGACGTGCGGACGTACAAGTAGGACAAAAAATACCTGAGGCAGATTAGCCAGGCTTATGTGTAAATTTGTGTTTCTTTTGGTACAAAAATCATTGAATAATAGTCTCAATATAAAATGTACATATTTGATTATCACATCAGAAGAAAGAGCGGAGAATTCCGCGTTTACTGATACAGAACAAAATATCTTGAATTTAAATACAAATGCATGAAATATATACAAAGGATTTATAGACATAGAAACAAACTTGTCGAAAGGTGTCCGTACAAGTACAAGCATCATTTGCATATGCAACAAGCTTGTTTTCTAGACCAAACCACATGTCATGTGTATATAGTATGAAAAGTAATGGGCCAAGAACACTACCCCGAGGAACACCAGATATCAAATTCCTATATTCACTATGATGCCCATTAACCACAACTCTTTGCAATCTATCACTTAAAAATTTAATAATGATGCAAAGAAACGACCCACCCACTCCCAACTGTTTCAGTTTGAAAACAAGGGCCTCATGATTAACACGGTCAAAGGCAGCACTAAAATCAAGGCCAATCATATGAACTTCCTGACCACAGCATTGGAGATTGTAAGAAGGGCATCACATGCTCCAAGACCTTTACGAAAACCAAAATGAAAACTGGGTAGCAGATGATCATCTTCAGCAAACCTATTAAGACGTTGTGCCAAAAGGCACTCAAAAACTTTAGATAATATGGGAGTTATGGAAATTGGGAGGTAATCGGTTCGACTTGAGCTACCACAAACACATTTACATAGTAGAGTAACATTACTAATTCTCCAACAAGTGCTAAAAGCTCCTATTCTTGCTAACTTGCGCAAAATAATAGATAACTTTGTAGCTAAGAAATCTGCAGTCTTTATAAAAAACAAAGGAAAAATACCATTTGGATCTACACCTCCATAAGCATCAAGGTCCATCAAGAGAGCTTTGATTTCACTAGATCGAAAAGCTAAACTAGTTAGTTTAGCCTCAGGAAAACAGGAATGAGGAAGTTCGAGTTTTTCATTACTCTGCTTGCTGTCAAGCACATCTATCAAAAGGGTTGCCTTTTCCTGTGGACAGTGAGTGACAGAGCCATCTGGTTCAAACAGGGAGGAACTGTTGCATCTACACCAAAGAGTGCAGATTTAAGGGTAGTCCACCAGTTATGCTCCTGGGTTGTACCAAAAAGGGTTTCTTTTATGGTTAAATTGCATTCTTTTACAGTTGCAGTATAAACTCTCTGAGCAAAAGCTCTAAGCTGAGTACAGTTATTCCAGGTCAAATCTGATCTCTTACCCTTCCAAAGATGATAGGCCTCCTGCTTTTCCAAATGAGCACGTTTACAATTACCATTGAACCATGGTTTGTCCTTTATTCGGTACCTTAGTATACGAGAAGGGATACACCTATCAATTATGCTGACTAGATTCTCATTCAAAGGGACTACAGGATCAACACTACTATACAATTGTGACCAATTCAAGCCCAAAAGATCATGGAAAATCCCATTCCAGTCTGCTTGAGATTTCATATAAATCTTACATGAGTAAGATACATCAGGGACAGGCTGCTCAGTCTTCACTACTAATGAAATCAAGGCATGATCAGATGTCTCAACTGGAGAACCAACCTTACTTGTTATAATGCAGGGGAGTCGGTGTATACGAGGTCCAAGCAGTTATCAGACCTATGAGTAGCTTCACTTATGATTTGCTCACAGCCTGATTTAGAGGCTCTTAAGCCATGGCGATCGGTAGGAGAAACAGAATTTAACCACTGGTGAGCATTGAAATTACCAACAAAGACAAAAGAGGCCTTTCTATCATCTTCTTGTATCTTAGCCATAATGGTAAGAAGACAATCGAAGATAGAATCACCATGTCTGGATTCCGGTAGATCGAACACAAATAGAAGTTGTTATGCCTGCCACAAACTTTTATTACTTGAATCTCATGACATCCACATTCATAGCAGGACTTATGAGAAGCAGGGTACTCAGTCCTAATATACACCGCCATTCCCCTGGCCCTAGGGGTGGCATCGGGTTCAACATAATTGGCTTCTTAAAACCAGTTGTAAGGAGCTCAGATGAGCGCCTCATATTAGAAACCAAAGTTTCTGAGCACAAATGAATATCATACTGTCTGGAGGCAACTAAAAGGTCTTGAATATTTCCATGAAGACCACGAATATTGCAATACAGTAGACGACATTGACGAAATCTAGGACGAACTGGTCCCGGATTTTGTTCAATGTCTCCAGAGAGCATAAGAATAAATGGTGATAAAAAAGATACATCATACTTAAAAACCAAATTAACAAGAATGATAACAAGACCAATATGTACAGAAATATAAATAAAATGATTGATCAAACCCATAGACTATAGAAAAATAGTCAGAAAAACTGGTCAACAAGGAGGAGCTGATACACCATGCAAGGCTAAATACCCTTCAGGATAGCCACTTCAACTGAAGAGAGTATAGTAAGGATGGTTTTGAAAAGTAAAAGAATCAGATAAGGAAAAGACAACCTCTTGATAAACCACCAGGCATCCATGGCCTTTCTATTAAGCCTGCCCAACACACCATTTCAAAAAACAAGAGGAAGAAATATATATATATATATATATATATATATATATATATATATATATATATATATATATATAAAATTATAAGATAGAACAGTGTGCCCGAGTGTACCCTTAAGTAAGAGAACTCTAACCCAAGACAGTGGAAGACCATGGTACAGAAGCTATGGCACTACCTAAGACTAGAGAACAATGGTTTGATTTTGAAATGTCCTTCTCCTAGAAGAGCTGCTTACCATAGCTAAAGAGTCTCTTCTACCCTTGCCAAGAGGAAAGTAGCCACTGAACAATTACTGGAGAACCAACCTTACTTGTTATAATGCAGGGGAGTCGGTGTATACGAGGTCCAAGCAGTTATCAGACCTATGAGTAGCTTCACTTATGATTTGCTCACAGCCTGATTTAGAGGCTCTTAAGCCATGGCGATCGGTAGGAGAAACAGAATTTAACCACTGGTGAGCATTGAAATTACCAACAAAGACAAAAGAGGCCTTTCTATCATCTTCTTGTATCTTAGCCATAATGGTAAGAAGACAATCGAAGATAGAATCACCATGTCTGGATTCCGGTAGATCGAACACAAATAGAAGTTGTTATGCCTGCCACAAACTTTTATTACTTGAATCTCATGACATCCACATTCATAGCAGGACTTATGAGAAGCAGGGTACTCAGTCCTAATATACACCGCCATTCCCCTGGCCCTAGGGGTGGCATCGGGTTCAACATAATTGGCTTCTTAAAACCAGTTGTAAGGAGCTCAGATGAGCGCCTCATATTAGAAACCAAAGTTTCTGAGCACAAATGAATATCATACTGTCTGGAGGCAACTAAAAGGTCTTGAATATTTCCATGAAGACCACGAATATTGCAATACAGTAGACGACATTGACGAAATCTTGGACGAACTGGTCCCGGATTTTGTTCAATGTCTCCAGAGAGCATAAGAATAAATGGTGATAAAAAAGATACATCATACTTAAAAACCAAATTAACAAGAATGATAACAAGACCAATATGTACAGAAATATAAATAAAGTGATTGATCAAACCCATAGACTATAGAAAAATAGTCGGAAAAACTGGTCAACAAGGAGGAGCTGATACACCATGCAAGGCTAAATACCCTTCAGGATAGCCACTTCAACTGAAGAGAGTATAGTAAGGATGGTTTTGAAAAGTAAAAGAATCAGATAAGGAAAAGACAACCTCTTGATAAACCACCAGGCATCCATGGCCTTTCTATTAAGCCTGCCCAACACACCATTTCAAAAAACAAGAGGAAGAAATATATATATATATATATATATATATATATATATATATATATATATATATATATATATATAAAATTATAAGATAGAACAGTGTGCCCGAGTGTACCCTTAAGTAAGAGAACTCTAACCCAAGACAGTGGAAGACCATGGTACAGAAGCTATGGCACTACCTAAGACTAGAGAACAATGGTTTGATTTTGAAATGTCCTTCTCCTAGAAGAGCTGCTTACCATAGCTAAAGAGTCTCTTCTACCCTTGCCAAGAGGAAAGTAGCCACTGAACAATTACTGGAGAACCAACCTTACTTGTTATAATGCAGGGGAGTCGGTGTATACGAGGTCCAAGCAGTTATCAGACCTATGAGTAGCTTCACTTATGATTTGCTCACAGCCTGATTTAGAGGCTCTTAAGCCATGGCGATCGGTAGGAGAAACAGAATTTAACCACTGGTGAGCATTGAAATTACCAACAAAGACAAAAGAGGCCTTTCTATCATCTTCTTGTATCTTAGCCATAATGGTAAGAAGACAATCGAAGATAGAATCACCATGTCTGGATTCCGGTAGATCGAACACAAATAGAAGTTGTTATGCCTGCCACAAACTTTTATTACTTGAATCTCATGACATCCACATTCATAGCAGGACTTATGAGAAGCAGGGTACTCAGTCCTAATATACACCGCCATTCCCCTGGCCCTAGGGGTGGCATCGGGTTCAACATAATTGGCTTCTTAAAACCAGTTGTAAGGAGCTCAGATGAGCGCCTCATATTAGAAACCAAAGTTTCTGAGCACAAATGAATATCATACTGTCTGGAGGCAACTAAAAGGTCTTGAATATTTCCATGAAGACCACGAATATTGCAATACAGTAGACGACATTGACGAAATCTAGGACGAACTGGTCCCGGATTTTGTTCAATGTCTCCAGAGAGCATAAGAATAAATGGTGATAAAAAAGATACATCATACTTAAAAACCAAATTAACAAGAATGATAACAAGACCAATATGTACAGAAATATAAATAAAGTGATTGATCAAACCCATAGACTAGAAAAATAGTCGGAAAAACTGGTCAACAAGGAGGAGCTGATACACCATGCAAGGCTAAATACCCTTCAGGATAGCCACTTCAACTGAAGAGAGTATAGTAAGGATGGTTTTGAAAAGTAAAAGAATCAGATAAGGAAAAGACAACCTCTTGATAAACCACCAGGCATCCATGGCCTTTCTATTAAGCCTGCCCAACACACCATTTCAAAAAACAAGAGGAAGAAATATATATATATATATATATATATATATATATATATATATATATATATATATATATATATAAAATTATAAGATAGAACAGTGTGCCCGAGTGTACCCTTAAGTAAGAGAACTCTAACCCAAGACAGTGGAAGACCATGGTACAGAAGCTATGGCACTACCTAAGACTAGAGAACAATGGTTTGATTTTGAAATGTCCTTCTCCTAGAAGAGCTGCTTACCATAGCTAAAGAGTCTCTTCTACCCTTGCCAAGAGGAAAGTAGCCACTGAATAATTACAGTACAGTAATTATCCCCTTGATCGAAGAAGTAGTGTTTGGTAATCTCAGTGTTGTTAGGTGTATGAGGAAAGACGAGAATGTGTAA
This sequence comes from Palaemon carinicauda, assembly GCF_036898095.1. Classification (NCBI taxonomy): domain Eukaryota; kingdom Metazoa; phylum Arthropoda; class Malacostraca; order Decapoda; family Palaemonidae; genus Palaemon; species Palaemon carinicauda. Next base: position 18,863,968 of record NC_090738.1, on the reverse strand, counting down.
AGAATAGGCCAGACTATTCGGTGTATGTGTAGGCCAAGAAAAAATGAGCCGTAACCAGAGAGAGGGATCCAATGTATTACTGTCTGGCCAGTCAAAGGATCCAATAACTCTCTAGCGGTAGAATCTCAACGGGTGGCCACGTTAAAATGCTTTATGGCCGTTCCAACTTCACTGAAATCATACTGTTATTAAAGGTCGAGGGTTTGTATTGTTTAGAAACAAATTAAGTTTACATAATCAAAACTTCTTTTCTCACCAGATAAGTAAAGAAGAGAGTGTGGAGAGAGCATTACAACAGGCCAAGCTAGAAAGACAAGCGGAGACCACAAAGGAAGAATTTGACACGAAGTGAACAAGAGTGTATGAGTACAACTATCATGAAAACTTCCCCAAAGCAAGTCAAAGAAAGCTTAAGTGGTAGCGACAGAAAAGCTTCACATGTCAATCCACTCATCCCTTAAGCTTAAGAGATTGATCACACTGTCACTTCAGAGAAAACAAAGCTAATGGCTAACGAGGCCCAAAACCCAATATTAATTGCTAAACAGGAAGTAGCAGAGGAGTCTAGTAGCCAGCCATCAAATAAAGTCCTTTACTTGATAATAACTAATGCACTTTATACCATTTTTTTCCAATTTCCATTTATCATATGGTATCCTTTAAATTGTGCACATAAATCAACACTTGCTGATCTTTCTAAAATTAACATAAAGTAATAAGAAAAACTTTAGTATCCTAATAATGTACTTTAGATTTTTTCTTGGGTTCCTTTTAATCAATTACATGCAACAAATATATTTTTGATACAAACATCTAAAGTTTCCAAGACTGTGTTCATTTATATGAACCTTCCCTTGTGTCTTCCCTTTGTATCTCGAAGTTGATCAAATATCGATATTTTATCAAAAAACTAAAGAAAAAACCTGTTTTTTTCCCCTGCTGCTCACCAATTCAGTTTCTTTTGTTGTACTACTTCACATATGTTTTTTTTTCCTTACCTCAGTAAGAAACTAGTACTGGAAGTTTCCAAAATCATAGATTTGTTTTATTTTACAAGTATTTGCCTTAAGTAACATAATCTCGTAAAATGGTTTCTCGTTATAAGTAGAAAATTCAATTAGGTGCTTACGAAGGGCTAATTATCAGCCATTTTATAGCGGTTTCACTATTTGGAGTCTCCCTGCTATGAACCGAGTGTTTGCCTTGAGGCTTTCAATTCATTTAACTGTTAATTGTTAATTATCTTCTGGAATTACTTTGCATATCGATAAGAGTAGTCCAATCATTTCTGAAGGTGTTTGTTTTGTAATGCTTAAGGTAAAACCTGTTACTTTTCCTCTCTGGGGTTCTGCTCAATTAATAGCTGACCGTTGTGAGTCTCCGTACATTAATAACTCACATTTTATGCATAGCTTTATTATATTGCATTACACTCAGTTCAGGCGAGTCTAAAAAAGACAGAAGATATTTTGTTTTTATGTATCCTTTGCTCATTTTCAACATACAATTGGGTATACATTATACGATTTTGTGACGGAACGAGTTTTATTTTCTTTAAAGAGACTATTGTCGTCTAAAGAAATCTAAAATGAATTACAGTTCAACTCTGCACAACACCAAAATTATATACATAAGAAAAAACAACTAAACGTTACACATTGACAAGACCATTTGTCTCCAACAGCATTTCTTCTTGATAGTTTTACTTGGATATTTTAATTCACCAATCATTTGTAGCATTAATTTAATATCATTAAAGCTTTTCAGTTTATTTCTTCTTACTTAACTTACAAGTTGTATCATATTATCATAAATGTATGTCGATAAAATGTCTAAGCTTGCGTAGTTAGTTCATAATTTATCCGAGCAGGTGTAGGCCTACCCGGAAGCTTTTCTCAATATAATGTACTAAATTATATCCCTTTGACAATTAAATAGCGTCGTAAGGAAAACCAAGAAATTGGATTTTGATTCAAAAAGTAAAAAAGAAAACAATACAACATATATGAGCTAGTTTACAGAAGCAGCTTCTTTGATTAATTGGTTGAAAATTAATTTGACCAATAATAAAAATTCATATATACAAAAGGTGGTATTTCAGAAAGAGAATTTTTTTTACAAATTACCAAATATTT
>NC_090738.1:18831833-18859333 GCF_036898095.1 Palaemon carinicauda | reverse complement strand
AATTCCTCCCATGATTCATTAAACACAACTATGTCATCTGCAAATCTTAAGTTGTTAAGGTATTCCCCATTAGTATTAATTCCTAATTTTCCAATCTAATTTCTTAAAAACCTTTTCTAGACATGCTTTGAATAATTTAGGACAGATGGGGTCCTTCTGTTTAACTTCTTTCTCAATTGAACCTTTCTCACTATCTTTATGTAGTTTTAAGATTGCTGTACTTCCTGTATAGATATCTTCAAGTGTTCTAACATAAGATTCTTCCATCCCTTGTTTTGAAGGGCTCTCATTACTGTTGATGTTTTGACAGAAGCAAAAGCTTTCTCATAGTCTATAAATGCCATGCATAGTGGTTTGTCATACTCTATTAATGTTTCTATTAGCTGGTTAATTACATGGATATGATCAGTTGTTGAATACCCACTTCTAAAGCCTGTCTGCTCTCTTGATTGATTAAGGTCTAGCTGTCTTTCTGTTCGGCCTAATATGATCTTTGTAAATATCTTATATATTACAGAGAATAAACTTACTGGGCGTAATTTTTCAGGTCTTTTGTGTATCCCTTTTCTGTGAATTTGTATAATGATAAAAGTTTTACCAAGGAGTATGTATAGAGCATTCTTGCAGACATTTGGTGTAGAATTCAGCCTGTTTTACTACTGTGAAATCTCCTCCATCTATTATCAATTTAATTGTCAGGCCATCTCCTGCTGCTTTACCTCTTTTCATGCCGTTTAATGTTTTTTTTTACTTTTTCTCCTGTCACGATTGGTAACGGCTCGGGTGTTTCATTATTTCTATTAGTGAACTTGCCTTATATGACTATTGTAGAGCATTGTATTGAAACCCTCTGCAATTTTTATCACTCCATCTCTATTGTGAATAATATTTCCATTTTCATCCTTTAAAGCAAACATCTGTTGGTGCAATGCTCCGAGTTTCTTTTCATCAATTTGATGTTTCTTCCTTTCTTTAGTGTTTCTTTAATTTTGGTCCGATTGGGTTTACGAATAGCTTGGGATCTTAATTTATTTACAGTTTTCGATAGTTCTACTAATTCTATTTCATCTCTCTTGGGTTTTACCCTCATTTCCAACCTTTTCATTATTAAGTTTTTGGTCTTTTGGGATAGTTTTTCTTTATTTTGTTAAGGAACTCTTCCACCTATCTCTTGTGCTGATTCCAATACAAATTTGGTTAAATTACTGTTAATTTCTTCTTTACTTGCTTCCATTTTGTCATGAAGCTGGGAGTACCTATTTTCCATGGCTAAACTACACTAATCAGATTTTTCTCTTATTACAGGAGTGTTTACTTTCTTTCTTGAGATAAATTTTTCTCTCTCTTTCCTTGGATCTAAACAAATTTTCCTTCTCACAATTCTATGATTGCTTGATTCCAACTTGTTTAACACTGTTACATCTTTAACTAAATTGACTTTTCACGGAGAATAAAATCTATCTAATTTTTCGTTTCTCCATTTGGGCTTCTCCATGTCCATTTTCTATGTTCCTTTTTTTATAAAAGAAGGTATTTATAATTTCAAGATTTTTTCGTTCAGCAAATTCTACAAACATGTCTCCTCTGGCATTCCTTGTGCCTACTCCAAATTTACCTATTGCTGATTCTACTCTCTTCTTTTGACCTACTTTAATATTGAAATCACCCAAAACAAATTTAAAGAGAGTATTATGTTTTTTCATAGATATCTCTAGTTTTTCATAAAAAAAGTTTATATTTCTTCTTCTGTATGGGATGCTGTTAACGCATATGTTTGAATGCTCTTCAGTTTATACTTCTTATTCAGTTTGATAATCAATCCTGCAATTCTAATAATAATAACATAAAATTCTTCTATGTTACCTGTAAGATTTTTTTTATAAGAAAACACACACCATTTTCTTTGTTTCTTTCATGTCCTCCGAAGCAAAATATAGTCCTCTATAATTCTACATAAGATTCTCCAGTTCTTTTAATTTCACTCAATCCTATTATATCCCAATTTATTTATTTCAGTTTTTCTAGTAACACAGCAAGATCTTCTTCCTTAGACAGGGTCCTAACGTTGTATGTTGCACAGTTCAGTTTTCAAAGGTAGCCTTTTCTAGTCCAGAGATTCTTACCACTCCATGCCGTGGAATGTAGATGCCCAGCACCTTGGGTAGTTGTTCCACTGTCACTGGGGACTGGGGGTCAAGACGGGGTTGTGATATACATGTCTGGGTTTTGGCCAGTTTCCATCACCACGCTAGCCACTGCAGATTAGTGATGGTGAGAGATTTTCTTCTGATCGCTCACAGCAAACTTACCTAGTATGGGTGGCCCTGACTAGTATAGCTTTGTTGATCATTGTGGTGTGCAAAACCTTTCACCTCGTTAAAATATCCCCACTCAGAAAGGGATATACATACACACATATATATATATTCTTACAAAGCTGGTCTTGTATAAAGTAAATATTTTATTCTTGTATTTCATTTTTGTATTTACGAGATGTATACCCAGCTCGTAAGGTGAGTTTCATGTAGGTTTAAGTACATGTATGTAAATTGCATAAGACTTTCGTCATTCATGTAATCGTATTTTTCATTCAATTCAGTATATGTAAATTTACGTTATTTTTTCAAAAATTAAGTTTTATTTTCACTTATTTTGTTACAAAGTCTTACGTAAATTGGTTTAGGTATGCTGTATGACCCATACAAGGTATGAACACGAGGGTTTACATCATCATCATGTTTCCACGTGGTTAGAATGTGCATGAAATTTCTCGAATTAGATTTTTTTTTTTTTCTTGTTTCGAGGAGTAGGTGGGCGGAGATGGTTGAGAAACAGTTGCCTCACCATGTACGTTGGAATTCATCTGCTACGTGACTCGTTTGCAACCTTGGCACCGTAGCCCAGTCTCCCACGCTACTAGTATGCCGAACTGGAAGATTCTGGAATAAGTAAGTCCATATATAAAGCCCCCAGGAATGCATAAGCAGAAGAAGAGATCCAGCCTATCCCTTTGAAAGAGCCAACATCCTCCAGTCCTCTCTCCTCTCAAGTGCATAAAGTGTTTGTCCTCTCAAACATGCATAAAGTTTGATCCAACGTATATTGTGTAGTGTTTTTCAAACGTTGGTTAAATTTTTAGGAGGTTAAATCAAGTGTAGTGTGTTAATGTAAGTACTTGTTTAACATAAATTTTTGTAACTGGCCCTGTGAGATTTAGGTTAAACAGTGAAGTGTATTTATTTTGGTTACCTGTTCAGTAACCTCGTGTGAGCCAAAAGACGTAAACGTAACAATTACATTTATGTAAATTTCACTTAGTGTTTACTCATTAAAGTGTTAACTATTTTCATTAATTATCAAAATTAAATATTTCTATAAATAATTTTCAGTGAAACAAGTGATAGTATAATTTTTTTAAAGAGTCTTTCTCTTGTCTTAGTCTAAGACTTTGTTCAGATTTAATATTTCGAGTAATATAATTTTGTTGTTAATTCTTTTGTATTAAAGTTGTAACTTTATATAGAATATATTTATTTTTGTAAAGTGTGTATTATTTCGATCACCAATATTTCCTAACAGTGCTATGCTCGTAATCCCTGACAAACAACCAAAGTAAGAGGTTCTTTTTGAATAGGTCATATTAGGTAATCACACAGTTTTGTTTTGAGTGTTACTTAAGAGACCTTTGGATATTCAGTGTTTTTATATATTGTCATCTGGGAGTTGCATAATTTTCTCAGAGCTCATGTATATTTTTTTCAAGTGTAACAGACTTATGTAATATAAACAGGTGAGTTTGGAGCTCGGGAGCCGTAATAATAATAATAATAATAATAATAATAATAATAATAATAATAACATATATATATATATATATATATATATATATATATATATATATATATATTTATATATACATATAGATTTATATTACATATAGACTGTACACACACATACATATGTATATATATATATATATATATATATATATGTGTGTGTGTGTGTGTATTTTTATCATATATACATATATATGTATATATACACATACATATACATAAACAACAACAAATGCAGCCGTTTTTAGTCCAATATAAGACAAAGGCCTCAGACATGTCCTTACTCATGACTGGGGTTTGGCTATCTATCACCACGTTGGCCAACTGCGGATAATTGATGGTGGGAGACTTCAATCAAGTCACCGGCCTTTCAGTTAAATGGATCGAATATTTGGTGTTTCCGGCAAATTCCTGAGTGCTCTAAAGACTCTCGTAGCCTCTTCGGATGGTACCTGCATTGGAAAGCTCCCACGGGTTGGAAAAGACCAGGGCAACGAGAACAGTAACAATAAAAAACAAAGCTAGATGTGTGATTGCTTGGGGAAAGTTTGATTTACGGCATTATAATATGTCCTAAGGTGCTTTCTTGGCCTCTGCGACAACGGCGGCTGCAACAGAGTAGATATGAATAATCATTTGCCGATATCAAACATTTGATGCACAAACAGTCGAAATATACGTAGTATGCATGTCGAATACCACTAAAAACATCGCTATTAGTAGATCCCCCTTTCTTATTGTTACTTATTGCTTCTTATTGTTATTTATGGCCACTTATTGTTTTATAGTACTACCCGTTTTCCTGATATTCTGAAAACTATCTGAAGGAAAATTGTCCTGAGAGATGCTATCTTACATTTTTGAACGTCACTATAACACATTGTCTATTCATAATAAACGTCAAGTAACATGTCCAAGTATCATCTCCACTGTATAAAAAAGAGCAAGTGTCTGGTTATATATATATATATATATATATATATATATATATGCATATATATATATATATATATATATATATATATATATATATACATATATATATATATATATATACATACATATACATATACATATATAAACAGGGTGTATGTCTGTGTAGAAATCACGAAAGCTGACACGTGATGAGCATAATATATATATATATATATATATATATATATATATATATATATATATATATATATATATATATATATATAATGGCCATGAAAGTTTAAAACAAAAACACCTGATTAGAGTTTGTACTTTCGTTCATTAGGGACATCGACAGACTCAACAAATTGAGTTTGTTGATGTCCCTAATGGACGAAAATACTAATTCCAATAAAGTCTTTTAATTTTTTCCTTTTGTGGCTATTAGATATATATATATATATATATATATATATATATATATATATATATATATATATAGCCTATACATTATATGTATATATATATATATATATATATATATATATATATATATATATATATATATATATATATATATATATTAGTGTGCTACTATTATTAACACACCTTGAGTATGTGTTGTTTGAGATGTTGAGTCTTGAAATAAAGTCAAGCATGTTAACTTTAAAATGGTTTATTCTCTAAAAACAACAGTGTTAACATCTCCATCACAGGAGTATAGCTGGTTTGGTCGGATGACCAATTCAGGTGAAGTATAGATAAGAACTGCCTAAAATATCGATATCACAGATATCGAATATTTAGTTGTCTCAGCATTTAAACACAATATGTAAACTTTACATTAGTCTAGGAAGACACCTGCATCCGGTGGAGACACAATCGTTCACACGGTATGCATTTGTGTTTATGCTTCATAAAAATGTTACATTACTGAGAGATGCAAAACGCATCCTGTTATGATTTTGTCAGACTACAGCAAATCTCACGCTAGCTTCTTCTTCCACAATGACATATTACGTCATGTGTTTTAAACATGTAATAACTAACTATTACATCAGCTCGGCCAGCTATCTCAATTTTTTTTTTTTTTTTAAATTTAACAACACGCCAAAATATGTTTACTAGGAGTGTGACTGGATATATGTATCATTCTTTATTTAACTTTAGCCATAAGCAAATGAGGACGAATGTTCAAATAGGCATATTATAAAAAAATAATAACAATAATGCATATGAAAAGATATTACCAAAGCAAAGAAAAAAATGCATGATAAATACAGATCATATATGGTACATTGCTAGCAAATGATTATATGGTACCAAAAAAATTACTGATATACATATGATTCGGTAACTTGTTAAAGAACAATTGTTACCTTTGTCAGAAACAGATTAACACAATACGGTAATTAATAAATATATTTGTTACCTTGATAAAGATTCAATTTTAGTGCACAAACACGAATTCCTGGTACGTACACGTACCACGGTTTCGTATATATATATATATATATATATATATATATATATATATATATATATATATATATATATATATATATATGTATATATATATATATACATATATATATATATATATATATATATATATATATATATATATATATATATATATATATATATATATATATATAGGCTATATATATATATATTTATATATAGGGCTTATATATTTTATTAGATGCCCATAGATTCTGTTTTTTTATTTTTTTTTGTTCTCTTTTCTTTTAACATTCCGGCTTATATATTTTATTAGATGCCGAGAGAAAAAAATTATTTATTTTTTAAATGTTTTTTAAATGTATTTTTAAAAATGCAAATGTTCTATAGTCTCTTCAATTACATATTACTAGCGTACTAACTGCTTTTCGTACACACGCTATTCCCAGACAATTTTACTCCTTTTAGCGAATGAAGTGGCCACTTTCAAACGGCTTTAAATTGAATTAAATAAGGAGTTTTGTCTGGACGTGGCAAAACGTTCTGTTTTAGCTGCAAACTGTTCCTTAACCTACGCCAAACAAGAATGTTAACGGCGATAAATATCATCACCGTCACAACTGTTCCTGCTAGTAGTATGGGGTGAAGAAATTCTTTATAAGTCGGTGACAGGTGGTCCATCTCGGTCAATTTATTCAACCGCTTGGCTACCTGTTTGTTGTATGGGAGAGGTAGTGATGGCATTGTAGTCGACCACGTGAAGTTCGCGAAGTAGGCTCGTTCTCTGATGATGGTCTTGATCGCGGTCACCATGGAATTAGGGGAAGTCCCGATACAACCATCTGCTGCAACGAAGATTTTGGAACAGGACGTGGATCCGTCCGGGCATGATACATTGAAGCCGTCCTTGTCGTATCGTATCCACGAGCCGTTGTTCAGTCTGCAATTGAACTCATTATTGTCAAAGGGATAAAGCTTATCCAGACAATTTTCACTTGTATGGGAGAGAGCACCGTCTAGCACTATACCTAACTCGCATGAATCCATTAAGTTTTTATGGAATTCAAATGAGTCAGCTGTACATATTTTTCTATCCATTGCGTCTGAACAGTGAGTTAATTGATTTAAGTCTTTAATGACCGTATATGTTTCCTTGTCTGGGGAAATCAATACGTGTCCAGTCAAACTGGATATTACTGGATTTGAGTGATTCGTCATGAAAGTCGGAAATGGTGATATCCTGTAAGATTGCCAGGCATCAGAAGAATCAAAGGGCATTGTAATCATAATCTTGTTATTTTCAACGCTTACTGTAATTAGGCTGTAATAAAATTCTAACCTACGTGCGTCTAACAAAGGAACATAGCCTAGTTTCTCCCGTCCGTTCTCCAGAACTAACTTTAAGTATTTTATAGGCAACAAATGGGGCGACAGTACACCCTTAGTTGCTAACGTGATAGCTTCTACATAATCTTTTGATTTCTCAATGAAATGTGCAATTCTGTTATGTATGTGACCTATTTTTGAATCATAATATGTTAACGTTGCCAACAAATCCTGTACTTCCATAATCTGACTGATATTACTTGAATGTTCATTTACTAAATCCATAATTTGATTGATTGAAGCTAACTGATTCCTTAGTTCTGACATAATCAATTCATCTTCATGAGTCAAGAACTCAATTTTCTTATTTTGATTACTAATCTTAAGACGATTGGAAATTCCTAAACCTAAAGTTGCAATAGACCCAAAGATGTTTAATGCAGCAAAAATAAACGGGTTACGTCTTTCTTTATGTTCGTGTCCAACAGTCCACATCAAAAGGTCACGAGCCAAAGATTCTGTCTCGTAAGTCTTATTTTGCAAGTCATCAGATAGCATCTCTGCAACTTTTAGTGTCGATCCAAGCGAACTCTCTGTAGTCAAATGAAAATGTCTTCTATGCAACTCATCTAATGAGACAGCAAACCTTGAAATGGCGCTTTTTAAGCTAGTGACATCATTCTCTGGAAGAAAAATTGCTTGCATATGCACTTCTACAACTACGTTGCTTGATGTAATAAAAACGTCTTCTTGTCTTTCAACTATAGTGCCATAATTAAAATCTATACTTTTAGTTTTAGAGCTCATCCCACACGAGAAAAATGTCTGAGCGAACAATATCACTCCCAACAACAAAAAATTCATCTTGGAAACCTGTAACGAGAAAAATATATGTAATTACTCCTGTATTAAGAAGAAAACTTTTAACATACAAATAAAAATCTTTCCCTCACTTCTTTCCCTCTTTTTTTTTTTTTTTTATTTCTTATGTGAGCCAATGGTACCATTCTCTCATCCGTGGGTTGGGATACGTTTTGAACTCTAAACCTATTGGCCGTTAATGTTTCCAAAATGTTAAATGGGCCTTCAAACTTAGGTGTTAGTTTATAATTGAGTCCTTTACATACATTTACCTGTATGTATACATTATCACCCACGGTATATGTTTTAGTTGGCTTCGCTATTTTATCATGATTCCTTTCCATTATGATTTGTGATTCTTCTAAATTCTTTCGAAGGATATCATATCGACTTTTGCTTGCTTTTATACATTCTTTTAAAGGATTTGATAGATTAGTTGTAGGCGTTAATACATGGAAAGGCATTCTAACTGGGGTACCATACAATGCTTCATCCGGTGACATTTTAATTGATATATGATATGAATGATTCAGAGTACTCAGTACCGCAGGTATTGCAATATCCCAGTTGGGGTCTGATCCCCCTAGTGTTACTCTTAATATATTTAAAACCTTCCTATTTGCTCTTTCCACTAGCCCATTCGACTCTGGGTGATATATCATGGTATTTATTTTCTTTATGCTAAGGAATTCACACAATGAGGTAAGAAAGTGATTATTAAATTCTCCACCCGAGTCTGAGATTATCATGTGTGGAATTCCATGTTTACAAATGTAACACTCGTAAAACTTCCTAGCGAATTCAATCGCAGTTTTAGTTTTAAGCGCTATTAGTTCTGTATATCGAGTTAAAGCATCTACAATTACTAAGAGGTGCTTATTTCCTCTGTCTGACTCGTAAAATCCCGTTAACAAATCTAAATGTATTCTTTCAAAGGGTTGATTGGGCACAGGATAAGCCCCTAGGCTGACAGGTGTTTTCGTATGCCCTTTGTTTTCCTGACATGTGCGACAATTAGCTATGTGTTTTTTTTTTATATCTGTAAGCATTGTATGCCAATAAAACAATGATTTGGCTTTCTGTGACATTAATGAGAACCCTGGGTGTCCATGTAATGGATTTGCATGCAACCAATTCAGGACAGTGGAAATAAGTGAGATTGGTACCCCTACCTGGTCGTTAGTTACATGTGGTGTATTGCAGGTTTTCCTTGTCACGGTCCTACACAGAATATTATCTTTGATTATATAATTCTGCTGCTTATACTTTATATATCCCTTTTCCTTATGATTGCCTTTCAAAGCATTTATAATTGTTTCTATTTTCTGATCTTTTCTTTGCTCAGTCTGTAATAATTCAGTGCTCCAGCCTAAATCTTCTTGTTCAGATATCGTTTTAACAATAGGCATGGATGTTGATATATCTATTAATTCAGCTAAAGGCTCCGTACAAGATGACACGGGGTTGCGTGATAACGCATCCGCAATGATATTTGCTTTCCCAGGTAAATACCCAATTCTCGCGCCAAAGTCTTGAATGATCAAATGCCACCGAGTTCGTTTGGGGCTGTGGTTGAAGCCTTTAAAGAACTCGGTTAGTGGTTTATGGTCAGTAAGAACCTTAACGGGATAACCGTATAAAATATTATGAACTTAAAATGCACTAGTGAATTAACAATAGCTAGCCCTTCCTTGTCTATTACTGCATACTTACTTTCGGAAGTTCTCAGTTTTCGAGAATAAAAAGCTATCGGGAAAAATTGTTTATCATATTGCTGAAGCAATACCCCTCCTACTCCTAAGTCTGAGGCGTCTGTTGCAATGAAGAATTCCTTACCGAAGTCAGGAAATTTTAAGATAGGAGAACTACACAGTTCATCTTTCAAGGTATTAAATGCTTGTTGATGATGCTCAGACCATATGAAAACTACGCCTATCTTCGTAAGATCAGTTAAAGGAGCGGCTATTATTGAATAGTTGCGTATAAAACACCTGTAATATCCACTACAACCCAGAAATTGCTGTATTCCTTTGACATTAGTAGGTATGGGAAAATTACGTATAGCCGACACCTTATCATGGACTACTTTAAGACCTTGGCTTGACACCATGAAACCCAAATATATTAATTCTGTTTTGAAAAATTCACACTTACTAATCTTTACACTTAAGTTATGTTGTCTTAATCTCTGTAGTACTAGTTCTAACTTACGTAGATGTTCTTCTAAGGTGTTGGAAAAGATTACAAGATCGTCCATATAGGCATGCAATATATCCCCTAACAAGTCTCCAAACACTATATTAATCATTCTTGTAAATGTTATGGGAGCACAACGTAAACCAAAAGGCATCCGTAAAAATTCATAATGTCCCCTGGCTGTGCTGAAGGCTGTGTATGGGATACTATCTTCTTCTAATGATATCTGGTGAAAGCCTTTAAGTAAGTCCAAACTGGTAAAATATTTATTCTGACCTAACAAAGACAAAATATCTTCAGTACATGGCACTGGGAATCGATCAGGGATCGTCTCCTCGTTTACACGACGGAAGTCTACGCAGATACGCCATGTTCGATCTTTTTTCGGTACAACTATTAATGGAAAATTATAAGGGCTGTTTGATTTCCTAATGACTCCTTCTTCTAGCATTTTACCTACTTCATCATTTATTTCATTCTGGAATTTCATACGGAGTCTGTACGAGGGTACATAGATAATTTTCTGCTTGTCCTTTAACCTTAATTGATGCTCGATCACATCTGTTTTTCCTAAGGATCCATCCGTAGTGGAAAAAACATCATGATATTTAGTTAAAAGTCCAAAAATTTTCTGCTGAATTTCTTCGTCTTGAATGTCTTTATTGATTTTATTTTTAATAGATTGCAAAAGGGATTCATCCGCAACTGATTGAGCGTGATTGATTTCAGCAACGGTAAGATTACGATGTTTATAAACTTCTACATCCAAGATATGTTGATTTTTGTGAATTACTAAAGTGTTATTTAAATTATTACAGACTTCAATATTACATTGTTGATGTGAGCCTACTGTATAAATAGCTTGTGTGACAGACAATCCGTTAGTTTTCAAAGTGTCGGAAAGGATTAAGATTTCAGATCCCGGTAATGTTTTCTTTATTTGCACTATTAAACTCGAAGGTACGTTTGGCTCGATAGATTGCGTGCAAGATGATATTACGGGTGAACGAGGATTCTGCTGGGTCGCGTATATTATTTCTTTATTAGTGAGACAAGTTATTGGTTCTTCAACGTACATTACGGTTACATTTGTCGTCTCCTTTTTATCCAAAACTGATTTTAAGGTATTAGAAGACTTATAGAATTTTCCTTTGATATACACGCCGTGCTTGGCAGGGGCTAAGATAATGTTTTGATTTCCCATAGATGGGTATCCTATAATTACAGCTGGATACATATCAATGTTTTGTACAACAACAAATGTATCGGCAAACGTGCGTTTACCGACTTTGAATTGAACATGAGTTATGCCTATGACATTTAATTCATTATTTCCTATACCCGAGAGTCTCACTCCGGATTTTTCTATCGGAAAGTTCGAAAACAACAAATGATGTGTCCTCAAATCCATGATATTACGTGGACTACCAGAGTCAAAAAATAACGTAAAGGATTTGTGTTCTAAATTTACAGCATATAATGTTGGTTGTAACTCCTTTTGGCTTATTATTTGTATGAATTCGTTGCAAATCTACGGGAGCATGCACTGTTTTACTTAATTCGGCCGTGTGTTTCATAGGAAAATCTATTGCCTCACAATGATCTGATAAAACATTAAATTGATTATTCTATACTATTGATGTTGACATGAATGACCTTGACCCGACATCACTCTCTTCCCCACTGGAGTTAATTATGTGGTATTTGCTTTGCTCTGCACATTCTGAAAATTAGTCTGACCTTGCGAGTTCTGGTTTGACGACCCAGGCTCAGCGTTATTCGAAGAAGTGTTTGTTTGTTTCGGATTCTGAACTACATTGACGTTTGGTTGTTTTTTCTTATTATTAAAATGAGGATTTTTCTTCTTATTTCCATATGGAACTGACTGTGGAATTGACTGTGTATTTCTAGGATTCTGTTGTGTCTTACGCGAGTAGCACTAACTATATGAATGAGTCGAACTGTTATGTATCGAACAGAATTTCGTTCTGCAGTCCGCGATCAAGTGACCTTGACGTTTGCAATTATAACACGTCATTCCCGCAACTTGACTATTATTAACTACATTTACTTGTTGTGGCTTTGTTTCATTCTTTGCAAAAACTTGAGTTAACACGGGATCAAGGTCAGGACACTTTGCCATGTGTTTCTTTATCTGTTTATATACATCCAATGCCGTACTTGCAGGCGTTAACTTTTTATCAAAACACCGCACTAAAGCTTCAGGCAACATAAGTGTCATGCAAGTTAAATACATTAATCGTAAAAAATCTTTCACGGAGATGTTATCTCTAGTAACCCAAGTGGAATTACCTAAAATATCTTGATATTCATTAAGCCTATGAGCTATGAGAGCTGCTCTCTCAATAACATTAAGCCGATTCATAGTGGCTTGATTAAGTGTATTTCTTAACGTTAATACTACATCCAAGGCTTCTTCACCCCCATAGACCGCGTGTAACCTAACTTTGAAATCATCCCAGGTAACTGCTTCTTGAAATGAAACACCTCTTAAATATGCACTCGCATCCCCCTTGGAAAAATCTATAAAACTTATAGCTTCTTGTAATTGTACAAAAGGGTCTACGATTTGTTTGGCATTTAAATGGGCATCGACGGATGAAATCCATGACTCCACATTTTGAGGCAAGAACCCATTAACCCGACCCCGAAAAGGAAGGATTGCAGACCTGGCATTTACAAGCGTCACAATCGGGAGAGGATTAATCTGTCCTACGCCACTAGGTCCAGGGATGGGGCCCACAGGGGGCGTCATGACTACTGTATTTCTTTTCCTATCTCTTCGACCCCTTGCAATTCTATCAAAATACCTATACACAATATGAATACAGACGTCCACTGCGTAAATGCATAAGCACTGAATGATAAAGATTATAACAAAATTCCCCAAAACAATGCTACTAATCCCAAGACATTTCCCGAGAATTTCTGAAAGAAAACGGAACACAAAGATATTTCCCGAGAATTTCTGAAAGAAAACGGAATTAGCACAAAGAGAGAAAAAATTCTAGATGAGAATTCGGAGTTGAACACAGTTTCCTTTAATGAAAGGAAAATAAAAGATTAGCAAACCACTCACCCCGGTAATAATCGACTAACGACTCGTGATAACTACACTTCACTGCCCAAACTGAAATGAATAAGAAAATTGTACTTAGCTTTATATGGTTCTGTGTGATGTCGTCATATCCTCTCTCTCTCTTGATGTTTGGGTGAATGTTTCGGTCCAATTTCCGTTGAATGTAGTGCTTCCTGGATATGTTTTGTAAGCGTTGAACGTCAGTACTTGGGTCTCCTTGGATGTTGATTGAAGATCCAGTTCATAGGTTTGTATGTATAACATTCATTAAATGTTTTATTCTTCGATAGACTATGATACTTAGTCAAAATTGTAGATTCATTACTGTTGATTTCTTGAAGATCTTTCTCTGGTTTTTACAGCTTTATTGTTGATTTCTTGAAGATCTTCCTCTAATTCTTAGAGTCTTATTGTTGATTTCTTGAAGATCTTTCTCTGATTCTTAGAGTTTTATCGCTGCCACCATTTATTAGTGTGCTACTGTTATTAACACACATTGAGTATGTGTTGTTTGAGATGTTGAGTCTTGAAATAAAGTCAAGCATGTTAACTTTAAAATGGTTTATTCTCTAAAATCAACAGTGTTAACATCTCCATCACAGGAGTATAGCTGGTTTGGTCGGATGACCAATTCAGGTGAAGTATAGATAAGAACTGCCTAAAACATCGATATCACAGATATCGTACATTTAGTTGTCTCAGCATTTAAACACAATATGTAAACTTTACATTAGTCTAGGAAGACACCTGCATCCGGTGGCGACACAATCTTTCACACGGTATGCATTTGTGTTTATGCTTCATAAAAATGTTACATTGCTGAGAGATGCAAAATGCATCCTGTTATGATTTTGTCTGACTACAGCAAATATCATGCTAGCTTCTTCTTCCACAATGACATATTACGTCATGTGTTTTAAACATGTAATAACTAACTATTACATATATAGCCTATACATTATATATATATATATATATATATATATATATATATATATATATATATATAATGTGTGAGTAATAATCAGCACCTTCCCTTGGTAAGGTTGAATGAATTCGACTGCAGTAAAATATGAAAGAAAGTGGGTGAAAGTGGTAAGATAAATTGTTTACGTGGTATATTAGGTGTAAAAAGGACTGCAATCATGAGAAATGTTAAAACAAATAAATATGCTATGTGGAAAGTAATAAATAAAGTATATAAAAATCTTATCAGTAACAACGTTAATATAAATATAAATATAAACTATGAAGAGATATTCATGTCAGTTGTTCAACATAAAAATATTCGCTGCAATTTGAACTTCTGAAGTTCCACTGATTTAGCTGCCTGATTAGGGAGGTCCTTCTACAATCTGGTAACAGATGGAATAAAACTTCTAGAATACTAGGTAGTAATGAGCTTTATGATGAAGAAGGCAAGACTGTTAAAACTAACTGCATACCTAATACTACTGTGCATACAGGATGGAAGTCTAGGAGAACCTGAATGCAAAGGTTGGTCAGAATTATGAAAAAAAATCTTATGCAACATGCAAAGAAGTAACTGAATAACGGTGTCAGAGATTAACGTACTAAGTTCAGATATTATCTCAATAAAATTTTGCAACCTTTTACGTACTTCTTCCATCTTTACGTTCAGAATTTGTATATTCTCTTTCATTCTTTCTTCCAATACCTTTTTCAGCATTGCCACAGAAGGTTTGTTCTCTCACCAGAAACGCAAATATTATAGGTCAGATTATTTGCTTTCTATCTAGCATCCATTTTTTTGCATTAAAATTTTGTTCCACACCATTTACATTCTTGTGAAATCATATGAATCTCTGCTTTCTCCTACTTTAAACTAAAATCAGATCCTTATTTTTCTAAATACTTGACTTGCCCTTATCAGTTTCATTCATTGCGTTCATACTTACATGATTCATTCACAACATGAGTATCTAAATTTCCTGGCAATTCTCTATTTACGTAACTGACTGTGGTGTACACCCACTTTTTTTACAATTTCATCCTCAAGCTCACAATATTGTAAGTACCTTGACATATATGACCAAACTTACTTTACAATATACAGTACTTCAATCTTTTCTCTACACTTACGAACATTCAAAGTTCCATTAAAGGTTTACAAGTTTACAGGTCATTCATGAATGGCAGAGGCAAGGGACAGTGACACTGTCCTAGAGACTGACCATATATTCATATAATCAGCACCCATGCCCTCTATCCACCCAAGCTAGGACCAGGGAGGGCCAAGCAATGTCAGCTGGCGACTCACTAGGTACACCTATAGGTTTCCCAAAAACCGCCATCCCTAACTCATAAGGACACAACTAGAAACTATTAAGCTTGAAAGGGTCTCAAACTCCCGTCCAACAGACTGTCAGGCAGGGATGTTTCAGTAGGCTACCAAAATCCTTCTGCGATCACTATATGGCCTGCACACGTCCATTTCTTTTGCTTACATGTTAGATTAGCACCTACTTCAGTTTGCTCTCGTATCCTTGTTACTCTTTTTATGTCTCTTGATGTTAACCCCATCACTATTCTTTCCATAGCTCTTTTGAGTTGTAACTAGCTTATGTTCTAATGCTTTAGTAAGGCTCCAAAGATGATAATGGTAGGGCCATCTGAATGAATATTTCTTTAGAAAAAGTGGCATTTTAGTTTTCATAATCTGTTTTTGTTAACCAGAATCTCTCCATCCCATGCCTATGCTTCTTTTAATTTAGGTTTTATGTTCTGGGGAAACACTTACTGTCTGCCCTTAGTATGTATATTCATTAACATTCTCTAGATGTTCGTCCTTAACCCAAATTTGTTGTCTCTACATTTTCATTGCATTTCAAGTCTTGCTCATATTCATCTTCAGTCCTACATTTATGCTTTCTCTATTCAAATCTTTTATCATCTTTTGCAATTCTGTCCATGATTCACTATAAACAACTAAGTCGTCTGCAAATCTTAAGTTGTTATGATTGCTGTACTACCCTTATCTTCAAGTGGTCTAACATAAGTATCATCTATTCCTTGTCTTTGAAGGGCTTTCATTGCTACTAATGTTTTGACAGAATCAAAAGCTTTTATCTACACTGTTAAAAATTTGCCGAAAAAACGGATATATTGACCTAAAGGGGTGATATTATGGTCACCAACCCGTAAAAGATAATAACAAAGTAGGGTAAAAATTACGGTCGCCTGTATTTTACTGAAATACGGCTGAGAAAAATATATTTTGACGGAGAATTTCCGATTAAAATTAAATATTTTTTATTCGATGCCTACTCAGCCAACCCCCTCACACCTGCCTTATAAGGATTCGTGCACACATGCTCGATTCCTAAACTCTGACAACTTACTTTCAAAAATCATCATTTCAAGTCAGGACCATTATCACATGCACATAGGCATCACTAAGATGCCTACCTCTAGCAGTATCCTAGCATTTTACATTACTCACACAAACCTACTCATAGATATACCATTATCGCCATACCTACATATCTTGACACGATTACAATCACTACCATTTGAAACTGCCCATTCTTACTTACATCTCAAAATGATTGAACTTGCATACATTCACTGATACTTTCTTTTCTGACAGGCTTTAAACGTAGTAGGAACACCCATACACATCTGACAAATATATTATGTAGAATATTGTTAATTGATTATCAAGTGTACACATACATCCTTTGCAGACTGCTATTTTTGTTTATAAAGGGAATCAGTTGAATTAAAATAGTACGAGAACATTAACTTTGCATTAACACCGATGTGGCCGATGTAGTAATGTCCCTGACTGGTGATCGCCAGACTGGGGTTCGAGTCCCGCTCAAACTCGTTAGTTTCTTTGGTTGCTGCAACCTCACCATCATAGTGAGCTAAGGATGGGGGGTTTGGGGGAGCCTATAGATTTTTCTGCTGAGTCATTAGCAGCCACTGCCTGGTCCTCCTTAGTCCTAGCTTGGGTGGAGAGGGAGCTTGGGCGCTGATCATATGTATATATGGTCAGTCTCTAGGGCATTGTCCTGCTTGATAGAGCAAAGTTACTGTCCCTTGCCTTTGCCATTAATAAGCAGCCGTTAAACCTTTAAAAGATCAAATGGTAGATAAGACAGCTTGACAATCACGTATTCAGCTATGGAATCGCTTTCTCTCGATAGTTAATCCAAAAGCTACGTGTCAACCCAGGTCAATTATCTTCGTTCGCGATAAGAAGAATGCCCTACTCAACAGGGCCGTGCCTACCACACTCCTGGGAAAGGATTCGTCTCTAGTACCGCAATCTTGTTTGACTGGGGAATGAGGGTAAAAAGATCTCCTTTGATTAGTTAATAATAGGTTCCTCCACGCGAAGGAGCAGAAAGGAGATTTTAATCATAACTCGCTTTCTCCGTAGTTCTCCTCCCTTCCTTTGTTCGAATCACATAATTAAATCCATAGTTCTATACATTCATCACATTTCTCCATACCGGTGTTTTCCCCGGACTCATTTCCTTCTGTTCTTTTCAATTATTATCCATCTCAATTTTCATATTTTCTCCAGTTTCTTCTCACTTTACTCCCTTACTTCGTTTTTATTCTTTTACTAAAAAGAGGCGAACATACAAAGATCAATTAAAAATGACAGACAAACGAGATTTATTTTCATGAGACTTCAAGTTGACAGGGCCTTCGATGAGTGATGCTTAAAAGAAAAAGGAAAGCGCATGGGTGGATGTCACCCATCTAGTCCTCTTTTATTCTCGTGCTGTCACCCATTCTTCTTCGTTTCTTCTGCAGTATGTTTCTTTCGAGTCTTTATTTTCTTCCAACACCCCCCACCCCGGAAAAAAAATCATAATTCTCGCTTATCCTTCGTGTCACGCAATCCTGGTAATCATTCGTGCCTCAAAATATTCAATAACGCTTTCCTCACTAAAGTGTTAATACGGATATTCGTTTCGACTTTCCAAAGCCTTTGATCTCTGATATTGACTCTCTCTCTCTCTCTCTCTCTCTCTCTCTCTCTCTCTCTCTCTCTCTCTCTCTCTCTCTCTCTCTATATATATATATATATATATATATATATATGTATATATATATATATATATATATACTATATATATATATATATATATATATATAATATATATATATATATATACTGTATATATATTAATATATATATGTGTACATATACAGCATATATACACTGTTGCATACTTATAAATTTCCTCTTTGAGAGAATAAACCAAGAAGGTTTCATCATCCAAACTCTAGGCGAGTAATCTAGGATAAGGTCACTCGCTCAACGCCTCTTCTCAATCCCCGTCAATGATACATTAAAACAAAATCAAACATCGGGTACCTACCAAATTCGCTTCTTAGGTAAACAGATTCAAAGGGTTTGAAGAGATGGTATTCATGTATGTAAGTCCTAATCTAAACTAAGATATTTCTCTAAGAGTAGTTATCACAGTGGGATAAAGTTGTCCTGAGACGGTGTGATGTTTCAATGGCTGTTTGATATTGCTAGAGAAGCAAGAGGAATCAGGGAATATCTACATTTAGGTACAAAAAAAAGGAGTATATGAAAATGTAAGTGAATAAGGTGGTGTGGAGAACTTATTTGCACGTAAGGAGAATTTGCCGATATTGGTGAGTTTAACATTGTTAGTTAATCGAGACCTATAAGTGAACGTTAGAGGGAACAAGATTAAATGTGCATAGGTTAGGCAAACGAAAAATTAATGTATATTTCACTGTAAAAGAAATGGTTAATTCATCATTTTCAAGGAAATATAACAGATCATTTCAAGATGATTTATAGGTTACATAACTGGAAATATAAGGAACGGAAGATTAAAGGTTCTCTGTGAAAGGTTAGAAGGGTTTCTGCATCTCTGTAAAAGGTTTGGTAGCAATGTGAGACTACAGAAGCAAATTCTAGAATAAATCAAGAAACATAGTCCAACATTCTAGCAGAAATAAAGTGTAAATTCAAGATCAAAATACAAAGTGGAAGCGCTAAAACTGAATGGGATATTGACTAAAATGTTAAAAATTGTATAAGCAAAGATATGGTCAACATGTTTGCACACAGGATATAGGGATCAGAAGGATTAGCGTTGGTTTTGTCATATGAAGGAATAAAATGCAACAGGCTACTGAATTACGTCTATACTGAGTTCTTGTGAGTTAGATGAGAGGAAGACTAAATATAGTGCTGGTGAGACGGATTGGAAGAAATGCTGGAACCAAGGACTTCGATGTTTAAGTAAAGGTGTCCGGTTTCAGTTTCATCACAACAGATGATCACCAGAACGTCAGCCGGGTAAGCCCAAACCCCCATTGGGGTGCCCAACCACAGCAGTGGCCTCCCCAGTAACCAGTTTAAACTTATGGTCCCGGGTGAGCACTGGATTTCATTGTGGTTACCATTTATAATGTCAATGGAAACCAGTAAATAAATGAAGCTAAGCTTAAAATTTATATGAATCAATGCTTTAAATGGATCTTATGTTCTAAAGCATCCAAAGCCAACGATGTTAAAGGATTAAACAAGAAACAATAAAAGGCGGTGTCAACAGAGAGCACATGTATCTTTGGACACATAGGAATTTTATTGCCCAGGCAAACTAATGCCTTTTTTTACCTTATGCATAATAACAGAAATTAAGGTTAAATAAGTTATTTCTTACAAGCTTATTTTCTGCGTTGCTTTTCTGATTGCGCACGTAAGATTTCATGCCATAGGTAATAGTGGAAATGAACAAATTCTTACTATAGACTACAACACTTTTAAGATACCACAACTGTGCACTATATATATATATATATATATATATATATATATATATATATATATATATATATATATGTGTGTGTGTGTGTGTGTGTGTGTGTGCACCCACGCATTCATGAAAGGCCCCAGCAGCATCCGAATATCAGGGCTACAGATCGTTCTTCATAGCTTATCCTGTCATCAAGTAAGGTCAGCATCATCACGCGAAAAAAGATTCTACGAGATCTCATTACAGAGAGAGAGAGAGAGAGAGAGAGAGAGAGAGAGAGAGAGATCTGTTACGTATTTCCTTTAAAGTTAGAAGCCCCGCCCATGATTGCAATAATCTTCTTCTTTCTCATTCCGCTGACTTACGATCAAAGATTTTTCTTCATAATTATACCATTCATAAATATCCCACTTTCTTTATCTCTTTGCTTTCGTTCATTCTGTAGTTTACTTTTCTTCACTTTCCTTCATGACAACTAAAAAACCACGTAATGTCTTGAATGACTTTCTAATTCAATTGTGAACGCCCTCGATTAATTGTTACCTTATTGGGTACATAATAACACTTTCTTAAAATGTTATTATCATCCTTAGAGAGAGAGAGAGAGAGAGAGAGAGAGAGAGAGAGAGAGAGAGAGAGAGAGAGAGAGAGTCTTGACCCTGCTCTAAACATCTCTGAACTTTCAAAAACTCGTGATTCGACTGTCGCTAATGAAGCTCCATTCTGTACTATGAAGGTTAACGAGCGTTGTTGAAAAGTTGGAAAGAGGCTATCGTACCATCATCTCTAAGTTCTCTGATTCGAATTATTCATAAACTCTACTTCTCTGTATTTAAACATAAAGAGGGATGTTCTAAAAACTAATCAAACAATAAAGAGGGTAGTTTATTAACCAATTCGGTACGATGTACCGATTGATATTTGCTCTTGATATGCGTTCTGTAGTTTTTAAGTACTCGGGAGGGTATCCAGCGAGATTGTCTAAAAGATTATACATAATATGCTACTTATCTAAACCAATTTTTCTAAAAGAGTTTGTCTTCAGCAATTTGTTTAAATTATGTATGTGTATATATATATATATATATATATATATATATATATATATATATATATATATACATATATATATACATACATATATACAGTATATATATATGCTGTGTATATATATACAGTATATATATAAATATATATATAAATATATATATATATGTATATATATATATATAAATTTATATATCTACTAATATATACATTTATAAATATATATATATATATATATATATATATATATATATATATAAATAAATAAATATACATATATATATACATATATATATAAATATATATATAAATATATACAGTATACACATAAATATATATATATATATATATATATATATATATACATATATATATATATGAATATATATAAATATATAAATATACATATAAATATATATACATATAAATATACATATCTACATAAATATATATATACATATATAAATATATATATAAATATATACATATATAATATATATATAATATATATATAAATAAATAAATATACATATATATATACATATATATATATATATATATATATATATATATATATATATATATATATTATACGATGCTTCTATAGTTTCTTCACAGTATGATAATTACTGAGTGTAAGTAGAGAAATAGTAAAATTAATGGGATCGTATTTTAAAAACTAATCGACGTAGATTTAGTAAAAAAAAAAACTAAATGTCAAATATTAAATATCTGCCACGGTCAAGCTAAACGGTGAATTATTTGGGATAGGTTAATTTCATCTTGGTCTCTGATTTAAACTCAACTTTTTAGATACTCGTCAACCTGCAAGTCCACCCAAATCAAAATGTGCGAGAGTTCTACAGCGGAAGTTGTACGTGAAAATGCTATTATAAGATAACTAACGTAAAAGTAATGCGATATTAACAAAATATAAACGAAACTAATTTAATCCTTTGTAAACTATCTATCAAAATATTCTGTTCTGAATTAGATTAAATAACTTAAATATATTGTCACTTTAAAAATAAAAAAAGGTCCTTTGTAAAAATATCTAAATAGCAAAATGTTGACAATGAATGCGATGAATGAATTTAAATAAACCTGAGGCTTACGCAAACACGTAACCAAACAAACCCTTTAAGCCACATGTAAAGTCATTAACAGCAAGCGACAAAGCAAGGACGCAAAGAAAGGTGGAAAAAACACCAAAACAAAAAGAGCATTGTGCAAAAAACAGACAATAGGACTTGGTTATTCTTTAACCGACGTGAAGATAAATCGTGAATATGAGATAATGATCGAGAATCGAAATACGACTTTTGCTGAAGGCAACATCCATTAAGTTACGCCGTTACAGTAGAAAGCACAGAGAGGTTCTCACTGGGTACTGACGAAAATGGCAAAGGAAATAATAGGCTTGCTTTGTATATTCATATTGGGAGAGAGAGAGAGAGAGAGAGAGAGAGAGAGAGAGAGAGAGAGAGAGAGAGAGAGAGAGAGAGAGAGAGAGGTGCGGAGGATCGATGTTAATTTTTTCGAGTCATTCTGGTTTTTGTTTCCACCAAATCCTTCAGGAGAGAGAGAGAGAGAGAGAGAGAGAGAGAGAGAGAGAGAGAGAGAGAGAGAGAGAGAGAGAGAGAGAGAGAGCTCAATATAATCTTGCCTTACACTTACATAATTCATGTACCACCAGGTAACGTTTTCGTAATGGTTCTCGCGTATTAGCTAATACATCTTCCTCATCGTCTCTTCTGATGTATGTGTATGGGCGAAGCACTCTACGAAGGTACGGGACGTTTTCCCGGTAATAATGATTAAATTACACCCATATCCGCGTATATACATCACAGTAATAGTTTATGGTGCATTGTTTTTTTTTCTTATTTTTGCCGCTCGTATTTAGTACGTAGATCAGCTTAACAATTACAGTACAGAGGTCTAGGAAATTTACTGCCAAACCCCTATCCTATATTTACAATTGTATTTTAGCAACATTAAATCATGAACATTTAACAGCAGCATTAAAGGTTTTCAAAATTGTATTAACATTGAGTAAATAAAAAATTTAGACACAACGAGTAAAATACGAAGCCCATGCAATATAAAATTTAATTCCGTCCATAACATTAAAGTGCTTGCTGCTCTTGTCACCGGTGACACGTCTCTAGCGACTTCCTTCAACAACTTCTGAATTATAATAAAGTAACACCAACGGTAAATTTGTCTCATTGTGAACAAATCCTAGATCATTTGACGAAGAATCTTCAATTTTTAGCTGAATGACAAAATGTTACTTGGATTATAAAATGTACGATGATCTCATTTTTCTGCTGTAAATGACACGAGAAAAATAAGGCAATTCTTTGAACTAAAAAGGGTACGCACATACACACACACACACACACACACACACACACATATATATATATATATATATATATATATATATATATATATATATATATATGTGCGTGTGTGTGTGTGTTTGTATGTATATATATATATATATATATATATATATATATATATATATATATATATATATATATATATATATGTATGTGTATATATATACATATATGTATATATATATATACATATATACGCGTGCGCGCGTGTGTGTTTGTGTTTGGGTCACAGCTTCTCTGATTCAATTTCCATTGAAGGTAATTGCTTTAGTGACATCAACGGGTTTCGCACAGAAATCCTCGTACTTTCTTATTTTCAATATTTGCACACTCAGAATGATGGTTAAAGCCTTTTCTAATAAGAGTTCAATTTACAAAAATATGATGATTTGTTTAAGAGACACGTTGAAGCCACTAAATCAATTGGCTTCAATATAGGTATATATATATATATATATATATATATATATATATATATATATATATATATGTGTGTGTGTGTTTGTGTGTGTATGTATGTATGTATGTATGTATGTATGTATGTATGTGTACGTGTATGCGTGTGGGCGTCCTCGCCGCCCATCTTTTGAAGACACAACCAGCTTAGATGGCTAAATGGTAAAAGTGGCTCAGCCTTTATCTCAACCTTTCTTGCATCATTAGCAGCCATTTTCAGCAGGGTTTTTAACCTTTTAGTAACCTTTTCCACTCTTCTATCGCTCGCCTCTCCCTCTCTTCAGTCTTTCACATTTAACCAACCTTCGAAATACTAACTACATTGATTCAGGATTGCTTACACTTCATACGGTATCTCTCCTTTCACATATTTCAGTCTTAGATGCAATCGTTCATTAACATTTCTCTCTCTCTCTCTCTCTCTCTCTCTCTCTCTCTCTCTCTCTCTCTCTCTCTCTCTCTCTCTCTCTCTCCTCTCTCAGCAAAACAGTTTTTAATCATTCTTGAGAATTTTTATTTTTAGATTACTTCCTCATAAATCTATTCATTCACCTGCCTGACTGCGTATGCTTGTTTCTCCTGTCATGCAGTGGCACCAAAAACAATAATTTTCCATCATTTTTGTTTTCCTTACTTTAACTGTTGCATTCTATGTCTATAAAGGCTCCCTGCTGTCTCTATGATTCCACCCGAAATTTTAATGCCTCTACCTCATTGTTTTGTGCTATAACTAAAAACTCGTCAACGTATTTCTTATATGCATCTTCACACCTTCTAGTGGAGTAGATACCTGCCAAAATAGTTCATTTTATGATACAAGCATAAAACTTTGCACAAAGCTTCCTTATGATGTTCTTAAAGAAATAAAATTGTGAGCTACTCAATTTTTTCACTTGTTAAGATGGCTGCCACATTTTTTAAAATGGCGGCAAAATCCCATTCCAAAATTTGACAAATTGATCATACGAAGTAATTTTGATGACCAGTGGCTTAGATTTGAAGTAAAACATCTATATTCAAGTCAGTATTCACTGTAAATACAATTTTGTGAAAACTCTGCAAAGCGCATGTGCGAAATTAGACTGACAAAGTCATATTGATTCATGAATCTTCGCATGTACAGGTGCATAATGCTGTGCATTGCAATCCTGACCTATAGCACTTACAATTCCCAGTACAAATCCTTTTACATCCACATTTTAAGAGCTGTTGACATGACACTGCTATTGGCTGCAAGCTGGTCCAATATGGCGTCCAAACATTGTCGTCTTTTTGGATTGAGGAATTCTGTAATCTATAACTTTGTCCATCGCATGTTTTATTGTAGACACAGAGTGTGTCTGATCCTGAAGCAAAGATAGTAATGCAGTGATGCTAACTTCAACTTCAGGACCTCTTTCCTTTGCAGAGTCGTATGAGGACCATGATATCGTTTCCATGTTTACAACTTCTTGTGTCAAACTGACAAACTGAAGCCAATCATACTCGTATCTAATGTTCTGTATTAGGTAGTCTTGGTTCTGAACTGTAACTGGTGTTGTCTCTACTACTGGAGGTGTCGGTTTGGACTTCAGAAAAGCAGGTGGTATGTTGCCGTACGATTCAGGAAGATTTGATATTTTCTTTGATGGAGGTTTCTGTTCTAGAAATGGAAATTCGCAGGGATTTTGTACACTTTGTGCTCTTGTTGGATGTTGAAACACAGATATCCCTGTTCCATGAAATGATGTCATAGCAGTTGTTGAAGAGGGATTGTGGTCAATATTATCTACAGCTGACGTGGTGAATATACCTTTCAATAGAACAGCTGGACAAACTATTCCTTCCTCTAGATATTTTTGCACTGCACCATTACCGAGCCTTGTAGATATTTCTAAAGCACGTTCATACGAAATGCAAATTCCGTGTTGAAAAAGAATATCTATGAGATTACGTTTGCTAGTCTTTGCAAATATAAGGAGCCCGACATAAACTGCAAATGGAGGTTCACGATCTGAAGAATGTTTTTGGCGAATGCTGCTATCTTTGACTCCCTTTTTAATGGTAATTTAACAGCAATAACAGAGCAATTGCGAGATCAGAATCAGTGGCTCCATTTTCAATCTGGGATTCAATGTCAGGGCCATGTTCAATCAAAGATACTAATTCTAGCAATGTATCTGGAATAGCTTCTGATATCAATTCAGGTTTAAAAGTACCAGTAAATTGAACCTTGTGCTGTGACATTTCTTTCCGAACGATTTCTGCTGCCTTTGCCAAATACATGGCATCAGTATACTCGCAGGCAGTTACAAGTGATTTCCAGTTATCCTTCTCGAACACAAGCACTACCTCTCGACCTCGATGGTATGCCTGTAGGTCTGGCAGCTTAGACAGAATTCTCTCTTTGAATCTTGTTTGTTTACCTTTATTGCAGCTGATGAAAAATCACTTGGTCTGCGTTCATATAGCAAACAAAGATCTGCCAGTTTGAAAACTATACCTCCAGGATTGGCTCTTTGTCATTCCACTATATGTGTTATTAGCTCTGCAAATGCCAGTTCATCGCCAGAGACGACTTTTTCTTGGCCCGTAGTTATTTCAAGACCGTGTAGTAACTTTCTTTCTCTGTTGTATAGAGCTGTTAAGCATTTTGAACTCCTGAGCTACATCATCACCTGAACTAAACTTTGCAAGCAGCTCCTTACCTTGTAATGTTTTCACACACCGGTTAAGTCTGTCATTGAGCTGCATTATCATTGCTTCACGAAGTTCTGATATGGGACTCTCTTTTTCACATGCAAAACATCTCGCAACATCCATTTTACCTAGCTCATGAGAGGTCTTTTTAATCGTATATTTAGTTGAATCACTTTCATCATCACTGTCCACTTCTGATCTTCGTTTTCTAGCTCTATCTAGTTTAGTGTTGTTAAATTTCATTCTACACGAATGATGATACTGTGCATTATTCCTGATCAGTGTTTCTTCTATTCCTTGATCATCATCAATACGTCCAACATCTAAAGCAATGGGCATTTCATTTAGCTTTCTGAACTCTAGAATATTCTTTGCTAATAAAGTATACCCCGATTTGCTCTTGTCTGAAGTATCCTTGGGTGAC
>NC_090738.1:18829368-18831333 GCF_036898095.1 Palaemon carinicauda | reverse complement strand
TATTCTTTGCTAATAAAGTATACTCCGATTTGCTCTTGTCTGAAGTATCCTTGGGTGACATCAATTTTTCATCTTTGTCTACCTGACAGATAAAGCATTTAGTCCAATCAGTTCCATTTTTTTCATTGGGAGATATTGACAAACGAAGTGTTTTTGACATTTTTCAAAATGAAATAACACAACACATATACACAAAACAAAATTCTTCAATTGAGATTAACTATCCCGAGTTTTTTTTTAGCAACTACAGCACAAATTTGATACTTCGACAGTTAAAAGGCCGAGGGATTATCCTTTTACCACTTTCAACTTATAAATACACTTTACTGTATGGGATACGACTAGGTTCGATGCTGTTACTTCTACGCCTAGCCCAATCGTTCATCTAGCGCCATCCAAAGGCTCGGCTTGCCCGCGTTGGAACATTCCCGTTAATTCTGGTACGACACCTTGACTATATATGGGGCGAATCAAGGAGTATTTGAGGAGACTTAATAAAGCTGACACTAAACCCCATGCCGACTTTCACAGCAGCTAGTTGCACCAGTGTGCCCTGGTAGTGCAAGCAACTAGCTCGTTAAAATTGTAGGATCTCCTGCAGTAGGCTAAATTGCCGGACCTTACCCATCCCTCCATTTAAGTCTAAACCGGTTGACCCTATTGGTCTTGTGTTCCACCCCACTTCATCATCATTTCATGTTCATTTTATCATCCTTTCATGTTCATTTTATCTTCCATTTCATGTTCATTTTCCTGATATAGCCGAAGTCGCGCTGCTTGGTAGTGAATAAACAACCAACTTTTTATGCCGCCATTTTGTTTTTGACCGCCATTTTGTAAGAAACCCTTGGTGAGTTATAGACAATATCAATTACACTATCAGAATGTTAAACTCGCAAATCTGTATAATTGAATTATCAAAGAAACTAATTTGGTAAAATATCAAGTTTAACCACCCAATTACTAATAAAATGAATAATTCAGGTCAAATTTTGCGCATGCGCACTTTATAATTTTCACGACATTGTATTTACAGTGACTATTGACATAAATATAGTGGTTTTCCTTCAAGTCTAGGCCACTGGTCATCAAAAGTGCTTCATATGACCCACTTGTCAAATTCTTACATGTGGAAACTCGAGGGTTTTGCCGCCACTATAAAAAATGTGGCGACCATCTTGAAAAATGAAAAATTTGAGTGACTCACAATTTTATTTTCATAAGAACACCATAAAGAACCTTCATGCAAAGTTTGATGCTTGTATCATAAAATGAACTATTTTGGTAAAACCTTAAGGTTATCCGCCCTACTATTCCTTTCCATTTTATGTCTGTCTTTACTTTTGCTCCAGCGAAATAATGATCACATACACCTCTAGCTACTTCCCTTCTTCCCATTATATTCATTACTTTCTCTTTACCAAATATAATTATATTTTCTTTTTATTTGGAAATCACATATTTCCAATAATAAAGTCTTTCCTAGTACAGTTCCTCAAGACTCTCTTCCTTCGCCTTAAATCCCTGTCATTCACATTCGATTTCCAGTAACCGAAGACATTCTTGTTATCCAGACCTGGCTACGCAAAAAAATCAGATTTTCCAGAAAATAATCGCTTTGTTACCCTTCCTCAACCACTAACGGATACTATGAGATCAGTGAATAATGTTTAATATTTGAAAACTAAGTTTTTCCCACAAAAATCTTGAAATATTACACTATCTTTGTCTCTTTTACCCATCTGAAGAGTTTTCCGATAGTAAATGTGTAACCCTATTCCTAGCTTCATATATTTTAATCACCTTATATGCAATAACCATTTATTCTCCCTATTCCTGAACATATTGTAAGCTGAGCAATGGTATGCATTTATATAAGCACCTAAAAAGTGTGTGTTTCTTTCATCTTTGTGTGCGGACACCCACATAAATGTCCTCGCAAAGATAAAACACCTTCACTGTGAA
>NC_090738.1:18814368-18816868 GCF_036898095.1 Palaemon carinicauda | reverse complement strand
CAGATCCTCTAGGCTTTGAGCAATGGAGAGTGAAAATGAAAAATGCAGTCCCTATGTTTAACTTCTGGTCCATCACACTTGACCTAGAATTAGCTTTGATGGATTTCCTCCAATCACTGCAACAAGGCAACTTAATCTGTACAAAGCTGCACTTACAAAGCTGGCCCCATGGTTCTTTGCAGTTGACCACCCAAATTATGCTCGTTTGGTTGCAGTGCATATTAGAGATATGGCTTCCCTAGATTTGATGCATCCTGAGGTTGCTGCTGAATTCTCAGAGGGAAAGTTTGTTGTTCACAAAACACAACACTCATTTTCTGGCATCCCATTAGACCAAGCTCACGAACAGAACAACGAACAGATTAAAGAAGATGGTGGTGCTGTGGGCCTAACTGAAAACAGTGCACAACTCCAAAGATGGATGGTGGCTGGGCCAGAAGTGTCAAGAGTTGTGAATGAGTTTAAAACTGTGGTGGAAGGACTCCGGGGATAGGTGGAAAAGCATTCAGACCAAAGACACCATAAAGCTCAACAGGGGGTACAGACAACATACAGAAAGCAAGTCAAATCCTTGTGTGATACATTAGAAGACATGGGGAATCCATTCATGGAAGATTCATCTGATCTTCTTGTATTAGGCACCCAGAATGTTGTAGACAAAGAGATTATAGAAACCGTAAGGTATATCAAAAGGGTGGGAAATGAACAATATAGTGATTTTGTGAAGGAACGGCTAGAAGACAGAACCAAAAGTCTGACAGACCCCATCAAAAGGAACAAATTTCCTCTATTCAGCAGCCGGCCTACCCACAAAGTGTCAAAGGAAAAGCAACAAATTGCATCATTGAAACAAGACTGTTCTCTGTCCTCTAAACTGTATGTGTCTTGCCAAGTGAGAGATGGGGATATTGATGAGTTTTTCCGCCATGAGAATCAGTCCAGTCCACCATCATTGTCACAGGGTGGAAAACTTCAACATGGGACCAAAGCTGATCTTTTCCCATTCCTTACACAGCATAGTACCACAATCAAGGACAAGCCTGGTACTGATGCAGTTCATCTACAATAGATGGGGCTGCCATTGTTAATATTCTTAACCTAGGTGCATCAAGAACATTTCAAGAGTATGCTGACCAGGTATCTGTACCACATGTAAAGTGTCAACTGGAGTCAGCAAGAAGAGTTGATATTATCTTTGATCAGTACTTCAAAGACAGTCTGAAGGCGACTGCTAGGAGTCTTAGAGGAGAGGGGGACCGCAGAAAAGTAAAGGCTATCACTCCTGTTCCTGGCAACCGGAAGGCTTTCTTTCGGTGTGATGCAAACAAAGCCGAGCTCTTCGGTTTTCTAGCGGATCGATGTACTACTGTCAGCTGTCCATAGGGCAAGCAAATTATTTCCACAAAAGGAGAATTGGTCCTTTGCAACCCCCAGAGGGACAGTATTGATCAAATATCTCCGTGCTCTCATGAGGAAGCAGACACAAGGCTTCTTCTCCATGCAAAAGATGCTGTTCAACATGGTTGTAAGAGGATCATGATCAGAACTGTGGACACTGATGTAGTAGTGTTAGCTATAGCATTGTGTCTTCAAATTCATGCAAGTGAACTGTGGATCAGCTTTGGGGTTGGGGATAACTTCAAATATATCCCTGTACACACCATAGCTGGTTCTCTAGGTCCAAAGTGTCGAGCTCTGCCTATGTTTCATGCCTTCAGAGAGTGTGACAACACATCCTCCTTTGCTGGTAAAGGGAAGAAATCTTCTTGGGAGACGTGGCAAATATGTGAAAGTGTAACCGATGTGTTTGCAGACTTTGGGAATGTATCAACACTGAAGAGAATTGACCCACACATGGCAAACCTTGAGCGATTTGTTGTTCTGCTTTATGACATCTGCCACCTCAGCTTATGAAGCAAGAAAAGATCTCTTCACCAGGAAGGGTAGGTCTATTGATCTCATACCACCAACTTCTGCTGCTCTCTACCAGCATGCCATAAGAGTATCTTCTCAAGCGGGTCATGTTTAGGACCAGTCACTTCTCCCCAATCCCGTGTTACCTTCACCTGTTGAATGGGGTTGCATGAAAGGACCCGGGAATGCATGGGAACCCTATTGGTCAGATCTGCCTCAAGCATCAGTTTCCTGTATGGAATTCCTGAAACGTGGATGTGTCAAAGGCTGCAGAGGAAGATGCAAGTGTGTGGAGGCACAACTAGCTTGTATGGCTCTGTGCAAATACGGTGGGGGGGGGGGGGGGAGGGGGGAGATTGTTGCCTGTGTGTGATTAGACTGTGTACTTGAATTTTAGTCATTTCAGTACTGTACTAGCAATTGATGGTTACAAGGATAAGACCTATTTTGGGATTAAGTTAATATAAAACTCTTCATATTGAGTTAATAAAACACTGTACTTATGTTTGACATTCAAATACATTCTTTACTTTGCGTTAAATTGCAGAACAAATATGATTACAGCCGGTTTAATATTTTTGTAGGC
>NC_090738.1:18791868-18811868 GCF_036898095.1 Palaemon carinicauda | reverse complement strand
CTCTCTCTCTCTCTCTCTCTCTCTCTCTCTCTCATACAAAATCTATCGTCCAACACGAGATTTTTCATGGTACTCGTAACTGTCTTGACTTTTTGAGATCACCACCCCCATCCCCCAAAAATGAAAGAAAAAAAGGATTCACTGTTGTTGACATCATCAGTATAGTAATTTTTCCCTGCACCGCAATTGAACTGCTATTTTGGCTAGTGCTTAATGATTGCCACCTTACGTTAACCTATGTCAGCTGCTGTCGGTATAATCTCTTTCAAGAACGGGTTTAAAATATACACAAAAACCATCTCTAACCGAGTCTTTTGTTTTTGCCATCCAGATTTGCAAAACCTGAAAATTAAATATTTGACAAGTAATATCTAATTCCTACGTCAAATCCATTACCACTTTTCTAAAATACTATGAAATGAACCAAAAAGACTTTGGGAAACAAACATCAAGCAATAAAACCCAGGAACATTGTAGGCCTACATAGGCGAGGCTCAGAACAACAAGCGAGTCTACTTGGGTGAGGTTTAGCATCAGAAATACCAATCTGAACATTTCTTGCCACTTTTTTGTTAAATTAATACGTCGTCACAATTCAATCTTTGCATGCTTAGAATCACCTTAACTAGTTAAGCACGATAAGAAATCTTTCCACCAAATTCATTTGCATAATAGATGACTTTGGGAAATAATCATCACCATTGGCTACAGTTGTTCAACCTTGAGATAACATTCATCATCATCATCATCATCATCTCCTACTAACGCCTATTGACACAAAGGGCCTCAGTTAGATTTCACCAGTCGTCTCTATCTTGAGATGACATTCAACTGCGTTGAAATTCATTTTCCTCCAGTCACTTACCTAAGAAAAGGGAGCGGGAGGGGGTGGGGGGGGGAGTATCAGAGAGGCCAACTATGTTATATTTTGAATATGACCTCGACTTCTCAATTTCTTCACCTTAAATCTATGAATATTCCTGACGAGGAAATTGAATCTGAAAATACTAAATGCCATAACTATACCGTCCTAAATTTTCTTTAGTTCTACGTTTGTCACAAGTAAATGAGCGATCTCACCAATAACCAAATGCATTCTTCTATTACCTAATATTTCTTTATAGTCGAATGATGTCATTAATTCCCATACCCATTGAATACATCAGTGTCTGAAGACAATTTGTATAATACGAACACAATTTACATATATGTATGTATGCATATACAGTATGTTTATATATACACACACACACACACACACACACACACACACATATATATATATATATATATATATATATATATATATATATATATATATATATATATATATATGTGTGTGTGTGTGTGTGTGTGTGTGTATGTGTGTGTAATTTGGAAATATGATTCTGGCAATCTAGGTGATCAAAATGTTCGATTCATGAACTAGAAAAGAAGGGATCGAATGGGAACGTTTCTCCAAATCAAATATGGATCTACTGAGCTATGCAAAGAACCAAGTAACCAGCTGTTACTCGACTGCTGAGGATTGCAGCTAAACCAGAGAAAGAGAGAAGATAGAAAAATAGCAGACGTGGCTTCAATAAAGATATAACTATACTGAGAGAGAGAGAGAGAGAGAGAGAGAGAGAGAGAGAGAGAGAGAGAGATTCCGTAAAAAGGTGCATACTTTTACCAGTTCGCAAATACGGGCATCCAGACGGCAGACCTTACTCGTTGGTTAAATACGACTTCATTGTGTGTTGGCTAAATGGAATCTGCAGATATGTAGACAATAGAGCTAAATGGCGGTGTTTCTCTCTGTCTCCCTCTCTTCATCATCATTAATCTTTAGCTAAATACCTTGCCCAGCGGAAACATCCGTCAGTCCGTCTGAGAGGACGTTCATATCTCTCAATTTATATACCTGCATCTTTCGAAAGCTTGCGAGTTGCATTTTACTAACTGGACTTGTGCATTAGTTTTTTAAATACCACTACAACTTCTAAAACTACAGTAACTATTACTGGTGCTATTCCTGGTATTGATATTACTAATCATACTACGACTGTACTATTAAAAAATGAATTATATCAGTTTGTTGATACGACACCGCCCACACGTGTTCCAAGTTTCCAAACATGTGTTGTGGCATTGGTTTTTTTTTAATACCACTACAACTTCTACTGTAAAACTACAGTAACTATTACTGGTGCCATTCCTGGTATTGATATTACTGATCATACTACGACTGTACTATTGAAAAACGAATTAAATCAGTTTGTTGATACGACACCGCTAACACGTGTTCCAACCATGTGTTGCGGCAATCTAAAACGAACGAACGAACGAACTACACATCCACGGCGTGAGAGAAAAACAAGTTGACTTCCCTGGCAATACGTTTAATTACCTTTTGCCTTTGCCTTTGTTATTAATACCCTCTGGCCCCTCCAGGCAATTCTGGCATTTAGGAAAAGGAAGAGTTGGGGGAAAGGGCATGATTGGGTAACTGGAATCTAAATTGGTTAATTGGCGAATTTCATTTGGGTATTGTTACGTCGGAAATTCAGGTTTTCATGTCATCACTCATTCGATTGGTTCGTCTTTACAGTGACTTGTTAATCGGCTTGTATAGCTATTACATCGTTTCTAATATGAAATTATGTATAGTATTCCAAACAGTGATGTATTAATTTCTCTAGTGAGGATATATATATATATATATATATATATATATATATATATATATATATATATATATATATGTGTGTGTGTGTGTGTGTGTGTGTGTGTGTGTGTGTGTGTGTGTGTGTGTGTGTGTGTTTGTGAGTGTGTCTGTGTGTGCTTGTCTTTGTGTTCGCGTATCTTTGAAAATTTACAGAAGATTATTCTAGGTATAAAGTACATAAAAACAATGATCATCAGTATACATGTCTATGTCATTATTGGTATTGAATGTGAAAAGGTAAATAACTAATAAATACGGTTACACTTGAAAAATATTATTGAAATATTGGTCATTTTTAGCAGACTAAACGAATATTCTTAGCTATTACAGAACAATATCCACAAGAGTGATAACTCTAAAGGTTTAATCTTCCTAGAAATATATATATATAAAATACCGTTGTTATTAAAAAAATTAATGAAAAGAGAAGGAGACAAGGTAGAAAATAGCAGACGTCGCTTCAATAAAGATATAACTAGAGAGAGAGAGAGAGAGAGAGAGAGAGAGAGAGAGAGAGAGAGAGAGAGAGAGAGAGAGAGAGAGAGAGTTTTTTTTTTTAAAAAGTGCATACTTTTATCACTTGGCAAATCTCGATAGGAAAGCGCATGCACACAAAACAATTTACAAATAGGTCTGCCCTATCTTTTCTGCTTAGTTATGCGTCACTTTTCTCCCTTTTCTACCAACATTCTGATCCGCTTCACCTTTCCTCTGAGCTGCATTTAACCCTTTTTATTATCATTTGATAACGTTCACATAGTTTCTTTGCTAACAACCATTAGATTGACGCAATCCTCCTCCGTTCTATGAATGTTTCCTATTTCATTCATGGCGTTTGAATACTTTCTAAAAAACACACACCCTCCCCAGGCCCCTTTCGTAGTCTTTTTTCATTTTCATGGACCTAAAAAGGAGGTAGGGGCGTCTCATGTATAAGAAAAGTTAATTGACAAAACCAATAAATAAAGTAAGTTGTTTTATCCTTTATACACCTTCAAATTAAAATCATCTCAATACCTACGTGCTGCAGAGCTGCAAGAGCAAGTCCTTGGCCACAAGGGCCAGGGAATCTAAAGCAACAGCTACTTTTTAATGTTAAAAAACATTAATCTTAAAAGTTATTTTACCCATCCTTGACAACCGTTTTTAAAATGTATTTCTAAAAGCTACTTGCTCTGACTATGTATTTCTTCTGACAATCGTTTTTAAACCACACAATTAATTACATCTGTTTCTTTAATACTGTATATGTTATAGACACATAGTAAAACGCTTCCAAATTGATATCTCAACAGACATTGTAATAAATGTTTATTTATAATATATATCATTACATAAGAAATGTTCCTTTCTCCATCCTTTCTCTAATGTCAAAGCACCAGCCATAATTACTTCTTTGTTCTTTGCCTTCTCCCTCTTTATCTGAATTGGCATCGAATGAATGGAAAAAGTTTTGTAATATATGCGCACATTGTATGTATTTTGTTTTTGCGCTAATGGAATGCGACGTCAGAGGTAACGTAAATCAATAATTTTAAATAAGAAGGAATGAGGTAAAGAATTATTTATTTTACAGTAGATTTGTAATATGAGAGAGAGAGAGAGAGAGAGAGAGAGAGAGAGAGAGAGAGAGAGAGAGAGAGAGAGAGAGAGAGAGAGAGAGGCGCTATCATTATAAAGGCATTTCCTCGTCTGTATCACAAGCATGACTACGCATGTCGGTGTTTCTTTGTTTACTCCACGAAACGGAAGATGCATTATGAAAACATCAGCGGCCAAATTACCCTTTCACGGATTATTTAAGAAGTCTTAACGAACAGCAAAAATTATAATTTTTTTAAGCTCTTCAGCTTTTTTTGCTCTGTATAGTCAGAGTGAACAATGGAAAGGCGGATAAGCGCAAAAAAAAAAAAAAAAAGAGAAAAAAGAAAAGGAAGAGATTGTAGAAGTTTTTTAATCGAAATTGTTCCTTCTCCACCCATTCATCTTACCACGGAGACCTCTCTTATGAAAGAGATTTTCTAGAAGTGAAAGGTCATAGTTGTCTGTCTGCTTTTGATAGTAACTTTCAATTTTATCCTGC
This sequence comes from Palaemon carinicauda, assembly GCF_036898095.1. Taxonomy (NCBI): domain Eukaryota; kingdom Metazoa; phylum Arthropoda; class Malacostraca; order Decapoda; family Palaemonidae; genus Palaemon; species Palaemon carinicauda. The sequence continues at coordinate 18,807,075 of NC_090738.1, read as the reverse complement.
AGTCAATATACGAGAGTTATTAATAAAGAGAGCTTTACTCTCTGTGTCATCGTGTTGAATGTTACTAATATTAATCTAAGTTTAGAGGGGGAAAAGTGTTTGAGTAAACAGAGAGAGAGAGAGAGAGAGAGAGAGAGAGAGAGAGAGAGAGAGAGAGAGAGAGAGAGAGAGAGATAATCAAATTGGAAATTCTTATTTCTGGGCCAAAAGAGAGTATAACATGAATGATTAGGAACAGGAAGATTGTGCAAATACTAGTGTACCTGAACCGTAAAAAATGACGTCTAAATATTCAGGTAAAAATAAACACACATGCACAATCTCATAGAGATTCAAGGCTTCTCAACCCCTTCCCCCTTACTAACTACTACCCGCTGGTTTGCTAATTTGAAGGAGAGTGCGGTGTTTGGGAGTACCTAACGGGGTACCCCATCTCACCAGAGTATGACTACACCAACACCCAATGAATGAGACAGGAAAAAACAAATACATATATATATACACACACACACACATATATATATATATATATATATATATATATATATATATATATATATATATATATATATATATATATATATATATATATACACGAATATATATATGTTTAAACACATGTATGTATATATATATATATATATATATATATATATATGTATATATATATTTGTTTTTTCCTGTCACATTCATTGGGTATATATATATATATATATATATATATATATATATATATATATATATATATATATATATATATATATATATACCCAGACACTTTTTTTCTTCATTATATAGGGGATTCAAATATTAGTCCTGGTAAATTCAGATACCTCTTTTAAAACAACCTTTCACCTGAATATACTTTGCCTTTCTCGTACTGATATGATTGCAATTCAACTGCCTTTCAACACAGGACTTGAGATTTGCAAAGCGTTTCCATAAGTCAACAGCAAGAATTCCATAGAATATGTGAATCCCACTTTTCTTGTCTCAAGAACTCATTTCAATCTCGTCTCTACTTTTCCTTTTATAATTAATGAAACAGTTTTGTACTTGTATACTTTTTCTTCAAGACTTCATAAGTTGATTGATAGTTTTAGAAAATTATGTGGAATTGGAAGCAACATTTAGTGTTACAACTCTAACCTCAATGTTCATAACTTGTTTGAGTCATATTTGATTACTTGACACTAATCAAATAGTATCCGTGATTCGATGGCCTATTGAAGGCGTTCCTGCCTGGCCATCTGCCAGACTGGGTTCGAGTCCCGCTCAAGCTCGATAGTTTCTTGTATTATTATTATTATTATTATTATTATTACTTGCTAAGCTACAACCTTAGTTGGAAAAGCAGGATGCTATAAGCCCAGGGGCTCCAACAGGGAAAATAGCTCAGTGAGGAAAGGAAATATTTTAGGAAGAGTAACAACTTTAAAATAAATATCTCCTATATAAACAATAAAAACATCAAGAAATCAAGGGGAAGAGAAATAAGATAGAAGTGTCTGCTCGAATGTATCCTCAAGCAAGAGAACTCTAACCCAATACAGTAGAAGAACATGGTACAGAGGCTATGGCACTAAACAAGACTAGAGAACAATGATTTGATTTTGGAGTGTCCTTCTCCTAGAAGAGCTGCTTGCCATATCTAAGAGTCTCTTCTAACCTTACCAAGAGGAATGTGGCCACTGAACCATTACAGTGCATTAGTTAACCCCTTGGGTGAAGAAGAATTTTTTGGTAATCTCAGTGTTGTCATTTGTAGTAGGACGGAAGAGAATATATAAAGAATAGGCCAGACTACTCAGTGTGTGTATAGGCAAAGGGAAAATGAACCATAACCAGAGATAGGGATGCACTGTAGTACTATCTGGCCAGTCAAAAGACCCCACAACTCTCTAGCAGTGGTATCTCAACGAGTGGCTGGTCCCCTGGCCAACCTACAACCTTGTAACTGCAACTTCACCATCCTTGATAGCTAAGAATAGGGTGTCTGGGGGTCTGGGGAAGTCTACAGATCTAACAGCTAAGTCGTTAACAGACAGAGCCTGGCTTTCCCTGTTCCTAGCTTGGATGTAGAAGGGGGGCTTTGGTGCTGTTCAAATGTATAAATGATCAGTTTCTACGGCATTGTCACTGTACTATGACTGCCTATCATAAGCGACATTTAAACCTTAAAACGCCGTTTAGCCTTCCAGTAATATGACATTCACACGAATTTTTCGAACGTGACTTCTGTGTTCGTAATGTCAGTAAAAGTATATCCAAACGAATCTTTTCTTGTATGACACGAACCAAAATCTCAGAGAAGCAAGGTAAAGAGATACACGATAGACAGTTACACGGCATTGACATGATATGCCCCGGTTTCTTGAAAATACCAGCAATACCAGTTAGACAATTTCGCATCGCTATTGACATTTCGCGATATAATCGCAATCGCGCGATTTCTCAGAAGAAAAAGAAAATAAAAAACTGACAATGCATAATGTCAAGGTCGATCTTCTCTCCACAGAGAGAGAGAGAGAGAGAGAGAGAGAGAGAGAGAGAGAGAGAGAGAGAGAGAGAGAGAGAGATAAAAATAAGACCAATTTTATCAAGATAACATCTTTTTTTTTTTTGGGGGGGGTTGTCTTGACGAAGACAACTATTGGAATAGGGATTTAATTTGTAATATTTACTAGCAATAATCTGCTTTCTCTCTCTCTCTCTCTCTCTCTCTCTCTCTCTCTCTCTCTCTCTCTCTCTCTCTCTCTCTCTCTCTCTCTCTCTCTCAACATACAGTACACACATTATATATAAATATATACATAAATATATACATATATATACACACACATATATATATACATTATATATATACACAATTACATATATACAATCACATTCATACACACATACATACATACATATATATATATATATATATATATATATGTGTGTGTGTGTGTGTGTGTGTGTGTGTGTATACATATACTGTATATAATTTATATACACAAACATATATCATATATATATATATATATATATATATATATATATATATATATATATTACTCCGATAAATGCTTTTAATCTAATCAAAGTAATATTAAGACATAAAGACCCATAGATTTCCACCAAACATTCAAAACTACGGGTCCCATAATTGACAAAATATAGAGATGTAGTTTTCTGTAGGCAGTAACAGCGATAAGAAATCAAATGTTTTCGAAATAAAAAAAAATCAATCAAAGATTAAGAAAAGTAAGCAGAAAACAACGAAATGGGTTAACTGATATAGAATAATCAACGAAACCAAAAGTTTTCGAAATGAAATAAAATAAATTACATATTTAGAATGATTGATTGATTTATAGTTCTCTAGCATCCTAACATCGAAGGTCATTGACGCTGAGGTCGTTTGTTATAAATAAAGAATAAAATAATATTTAATCATAAACAATATAGAATGTTGAATTTGAAACAATAAAAGTGATAATGTCCTTATAGGATTTAGAGAGCTCTCAGAAGACCTGCATCTGAAATACATCTAAAAATACCGCTAGCAGAGTAAAACACATCCTGCCCAAGAATCTTAGCAAGGATGAACCTGCCATCCTCACTTCGAGCCTCAAACCGATATATATTTCTTTTGGTACTATAATGGAGTATTCAGTTAACAAATGCCTCACTGTCAAAGGTACCAATCAGTCATCGCAATATGGCTGGTGTTGGCCAGTCATCAGAAAGTCGATTGTCAATCGAGTGTGACCAATGTGGAGACGATAAAGACTAGTCGTCCACTTTCAGAGCATATTGCTACACAAGGAGATGTAACATTTGTTATTTCTCTCATCTTACTTCAACTAAACTATCCTAATGCTGTTGCCAATTATTATAAAACAAATTCTTAATTCAAGGTAAAAATCATTACAGTATTCTTTCTCAAGAATAGTAAGCAGAAAACAACAAAACAAGTTAAGTGGTATAGAATAATCAACAAATACACAGCCATACCTTAACATGACCCCAACAGCAATTATAGCTGTTGAAGATCTGACGCACTATCATAGATGCGACGCTGCTGGACGGCACGTCCACTTTTCTGGAGGATCGTCTCTTGATGTACGAAGGGCGTGGTGACGGTCGAAGCTGAAAGAAAAAGGATAATATAGGATATTTCTTCCCAGTTTCTTTTTCCGCATTTCTCTTACACATTTACACAGGAACACACACGGCACAGAAAAACGTTTGAACATAATCTATATTCATGAATGTACAGATTTAGCAAGTATTCATGGTAAGAAATGACCTTGAATGTGGATATACACTATACTGACTTTGGTCGTTCGATCAGCAAAGTCGAGGAACACTGGGTTTAATCAGTCCTAGGACTGGTGAAAGGCTATAAAAAAAAAGACACTGTCGGCACATAAACCTCTTTGACTTCCAGAGATAGGTCGCAACTTCATCCTATAAATACTTGTTGGTGCCATTATTCATATAAATATATATACATATATATAAATATATATATATATATATATATATATATGTATATATATATATATATATATATATATATATATATATATATATATATATATATATATATATATATATATATATATATACTGTATATATCTTTTTCTGAGTGGGGATACCTTAACGTAGTGAAAGGGTTTGTGCATCACCATGATCAACAAAGCTGTACTAGTTAGGGTTATCCATACCAGGTTGGTTTGCAATCAGACTAGTCTCCCATCATCACCAATCTGCAGTGGCCAGTGTGGTGGTGGTGTAAATGACCAAACCCCATACAAGACCATGGATATATCCGAGGCCTTAGTCCAGCATTGGAATATAAACGGCGGCAGTTGCTATACACACACAAACACACACACACACACACACACACACACACACATATATATATATATATATATATATATATATATATATATATATATATATATATATATACAATATATATACACAATATATATATATATATATATATATATATATATATATATATATATATATATATATATATATATATATATTTGAATTATGATTCTTGTCCCGATTCTAAATCAAATCTATGTCCTTTCCAAAGAGCCTTGCATTTGGAAACATGTACAACACCACACACGCGTCTTCACCTCTTAAGTATCGATCCTCTAAATTGCTTACAAAGTCACGTTTACTTCATTACATTGATGATTTATGAATTCCACACATGCGGTATTACAATCGAGCCCTATACAGCAAAAAAATAAAGGGAGATACATCTCATCTATAGTTACATTATCATAACGTGAATGAGTCGCCCTTGTGCTCTCTCTCTCTCTCTCTCTCTCTCTCTCTCTCTCTCTCTCTCTCTCTCTCTCTCTCTCTCTCTCTCTCTCTCTCTCTGCAGAGTAAGTAAAAGGTTATAATGATACAAGAACATGGCGCACGAAATTTTTCTTCATTACCTTAGCAAGGGGAATGTTAAAGACCGATAGGAGGAGCATAGTAACATGAGTACTTAAAAGGTACGAATGTTTAGATGGTATCGTTACCAATTGATAGTAGTCACCAGCATCCCGCAGTCACTAAAATATACTGTTTCTTCAGGATATCAATGAGATGAGTCAGGTTCCCGAATCCCTACAGGAAATTTTATGACCAGTGCCTAGAATTATTGATTAACGAAGGTCTTTCAGCTATGTTTATCTGTTGTTCTCTTATCTTCAGATTGATCATTCGCAGTCTTTGGTAATTAGTAGAAAGAGAAAGTTTATTGCAAAAGAATAACTTGCAGTTTATAAACTGTTAGTTTTTTTATGTTCTCGCTTTTTGGCTCGCCAGTGTATGTGTCCGCATTAAACCGTTTCCTTTTACAGAGGGTGGCTCATAAGAAAACCAAGACAACAGTCGCTCCCACAACCACATTCATCCTTAGACCCTGGATCATGGATAAACTCCTTATGTAGTAATACTGCCCCAACATACAACATACACCTACTCAAAAGGCTAATCACAGGCCTCTGCGCTATTCACCAATATCTTTTAAGTACTACTGCGTTTTCGTGATGTCAAGGCAGCTCATTTCCAATTCGTCTTTCATATCGCCTATCCGACCCCTTCTCAGCTTTCCTTTGCTCCTACTTCTTTTTACCTCCTCACTATACTGGCTTTTCACTAGCATATTGTTGTTCACTCTTTTCACGCGACCGATCCACCTCTAATTACATTTTAACTTCCCTATACATTTCCACATTTCTCCCCCCTTTCAATTCTTCTCAAAAGCAGTTCATCTCAGGAGATTCAATCCTTTCGTTTTTTCATTAGCATTCAACATCTACACTTCACTTCCCAGAAGGAGATTTTGTTTAACAATCCATTCAAGTGCTACCATCTTAGCTTACACAAACTATTAAAGTTTCCAATCTTTTGCACACATCCTGCTACCTTTCTTGCCTATCCTCTTCTGACACACACACACACACACACAAACACACACACACACACACACACACACACACATATATATATATATATATATATATATATATATATATATATATATATATATATATATATATATATATATATATATATATATATACTGTATATATATATATATAAATATATATATATATATATATATATATATATAAATATGTATATATATATATATATATATATATATATATATATATATATATATATATATATATATATATATATATAGATTAGCTAAGCTTCAACGCCAGTTGGAAAAGCTGAATGCAGAAAGCCCAGGGTCCCCAACAGGGAAAAAATGGTCCCGTGCGGAACAGAAGCAAGAAAATACATAAACTACAAGAGAAGTAATAAACAATTGAAATAGATGTTTCATATATAACTAAAAAACTTTTAAAAAATCTTCAATCTATATACATATACATATATATATATATATATATATATATATATATATATATATATATATATATATATATATATATGTATGTATATATATATTATGAAGCTAGTCTAGTGTAGAGAAAATATTTTATTCATGTATTTCCTTTGTGTATTTACAAAGTGTATAGCCAACTCATAAGGTGAGCTCATCTCATGTAGGTATAAGTAATTGTATATAAATTGCGTAAGACTTTCGTCGTTCATTCCATTGTGTTTTTCATTCAAGGCAGTATGTATAAATGTACGTTATTTTTAAGAATTAACTTTTTATTTCACGTATTTTGTTACGAAGTCTTACGCAATCTCGATTAAGTGTGCTGAACGAACTATACGACGTAATTTGTTTTTTTATGTTTTTACGACATATTGCGTCATGTTTTGTGAGAAATTACGTAAGTGTTATATTTGCACATGTTTGGAAGGATCTCGAAAACCATAGCGTTAGTTCTATCTTTTTTTTTAAAGTTTCGAGGAGGGAGGTGGGTGGACCTAGCTGTGAGAGAGTCCTCTTGCTGGTGTGTTCGTATGCGTTTGAGACCTGATCTTTGGCAACCTGCTAGGCTCATCCCCCAAGCTTCTAGACCCCCTGACCTAGAAGGATCTAGAATAATTAAGTCAATATATATGCAACCCCCAGGGATGCATAGCAACAGAAGAGGTCCAGAATACTATTTTTATTATTATCATTATTATTATTATTATTATTATTATTATTATTATTATTATATCCCAGTGAAAGAGCCAATATCCTGTCTCTCAAGTACCTCTAGTGTGCCTCTGCTGTTACGATGCCAGATAATACCTAATAATCAATCAATCAAACCTCTAGTGCGTGTCCTCTCCAAAGTGAATAAGTTTATACCCAACATATATCATGTAGTGTGTAAAAACGTTTCAAATTTATTGCGTTATTGTACGTGCTGGTATTATATAAATCTTTGTAACTGGCCCTTTGAGATTTAAGTAAAAACTTGAAGTGCATTTGTATTGCTATCTGTTCGATTACTTCGTATGAGCTAAAAACATGTAAGTTTTTCAGTTACTTTTATGTAAATTTCAATAAGAGTTTAATCATTAGTGTGTGGAAGGTTAACTATTTTTATTACTTATCAAGATTAAATATTTGAGTAAAAATTAATTTCCAGTGAAATAAGTGATCAAATTATTTTCAGTGTAATACTTTCTTGTCTTGGTCTAAGTTTTGTTCAGATTTAATATTGCGTGTGATTTATTTTTGGTGTAAATACCTTTCAAAGTGTTGTAATTTTATATGGAATATATTCATTTTTGTAAAGTGTATTATTTCGATCACCAGTGTTTCTTACAGAACTCTCTCGTATCCCTATTAAAGAAGCTAAGTAAGAGGTTGTTTTGAATAGTTCTTAATAATAATTACCCAATCTTGATTTTGAGTGTACGCAAGAGACCTTTGGATATTCGGTGTTTTCATGTATTGCCGACTGGGAGTTATATAATTTCTCAGAGCTCCGGTATTATTCAAGTGTAACAGATTTATGTTGAGACAAACAGGTCAGTTTGGAACTCGGGAGGTATTGTAATTTGCCAGCCGTAACATATAATATATATTTTTGGTGCCCAGACTCAGAACCATAATAATATATATACTACATATATATATATATATATATATATATATGTATATATATACATATATATATACATATATATATATATATATATATATATATATATATATATATATATATATATATATATATATATATATATTTGTGTGTGTGTTTATGTATGAGTATGTATTTATCAGTTCTGTGCCACTGATGTCTAGATACTCTCTCTAAGATCATTTGTGTATGATTTCTCGATGAAAGGAAAAGAGAAATAGGAAAATTAATAAGACTAAGAGAAGAAACAGTCTATAAGATTTGAGAACACTCAAGGAGACAGGGAAACCCCAATATAGTAAAACCACTGTAAAAATATAGAGAGGATCTTCTAACTAATTATTAAATCGTTAATATTTACGTTATCATCAACCAACCACTCCTGTTAACAGTGTGAAGGTTAAATGAAATAGAAATTAAATCATTAAAAGTTAAATTAAACGTAATTTTAGAAGAAAAAGTTTTTCAATAAGGTGAATTTTCAGGGTTTCATCTTTTCACCGATTAGCCAACGCAAATAAATTGCTGTAATGGGTATAAAGAATGCAGGAAGCGGTCTGACATGTATTTGTGTGTGTTTTTGTTCGTGAATGTTTGTACGTTCACATAGAGATACAATGAAGAGACAGGATGAAGAGGAATTACGAAGCAAAAGGAGAAAATGAAATGGGTGTGTCAATAGAAGAAGAAGATGATTAACGTATTCTCAGTAGGCTTAGGATCTTGAAGAGAAAGTTCATTGTTTGAGACATCAAACAAATTTTCTCTAAAGAAACAGAAAATGTCGATGAAAATGAAGTGAATTCGATGATAAGCTTTCGTTAAAAAATCTATTTTTGAAATAAGGTTTAATTGAAAGTGAAATTCTTCAGAAGTCAAAAATAGACAACATATACTTACATAAGTTTATTTACATATACAGTACGTGTGCACACAGGCACAATATAATCACACAGACAGACAGACACAAACACCCCACCCACACACATACATACATACATGCTTGCGGATTAGTGCATCAATTATCTTCATACTAAAACTTCCACAGCAATTTATATATATATATATATATATATATATATATATATATATATATATATATATATATATATATATATATATATATATATATATATATTGGCCATGACGAGTTTGGTTTAACTTCGCTAATTGAGAGACCATAGTCATAGCTGTTATAGATGATATATATATATAAAAAAATAATAATAATATTGAATCTGATCAGTTGCAAATCTCGTGACCCGGTGATCAATAGCTCAAGATGTAATGAATATTTAACAAAAAAAAGTAGGAAATTATATACTAATGTTTTTTAGTTATTCATTCTGTATCTATTTAATAACTTATCCATAGTTTTATTCATTATCTGGTCATAGCGAGATCGACGTTGAAATATATTTATTATCATTATTATTATTATTTTTATTACTATTATTATTATTATTATTATATCCAATGACATGCATTCGGATATATTAAGCTTAAAGGGATTTCAAGAGATAACGATCATATAATAAGTAAATCCATTTAAGTTATATTTCTAATAAATCAAAATTTCCCGCATTTATTTTTTCAGTCGTACTCTTATGTTTACTCATAGGACGAAAGACCTTTCACTCAAATAGGATGCTTTCATTTCTAAAATTCTCAAATAAATGCATGAAGTCTAGAAAATAATTAATGATAAAGGAAACTTGAAGGTTGTTATAACCAAGATGGTTACAACTCGAAGATTGTTTGAATATGGGAAATCGAATTGAAATTGAAGAGCAGTTAAACACCTCCACAATACTTACGCAAAATATTTGAAGAAATTTCAGTCACTGGAAGTGTAAAAGCACTAACGACTAGCGCGTACCTTGACGATACTTTAAATGACACAGAAAAACAACTGTTTTTTTTTTCATAACGTCTGAATATGAATGAAATATGAATAATGTATTGGGATTTACGTAACATTGGTTAATCCCGCGGGCCATAGGTACAGGCCGACTAAATCGAGAACTATGTTAATTTCAAACTAATTTTTTGTCATTTTTGAATGAAGAGGTATAATCAGCGATGGAGTTTATACACACAACATATATATATATATATATATATATATATATATATATATATATATATATATATATATATATATATGTGTGTGTGTGTGTGTGTGTGTGTGTGTGTATATCTATATTTATATATAGGCCTATACATACATACATACATACATACATACATATATACATACATACGTACATACATATACGTCTGTGTGTGTATATATATATATATATATATATATATATATATATATATATATATATATATATATATATATATATATATATCTACGAGTCTACGAATCTACGAAAGGTACTATTCTTTCGACAGATCATCACTCCACATAGGATCATCAAAATCCCCTCATTTCATACCCCTGTATCAGCAGCTATCAATTTCTCGCTGTAATGGATAAAACGCCATTACGATCAAGTGGTGACGTCCAAAGTAACAACAGGGAATAAATCATCTAAAAGAAGAAGAAGAAGAAGAAGAAGAAGAAGAAACACAAGGAGGTGGAAGGAGGAATCGGCATCTGGTGATGGGCGTATAAGCGAGGGGCGTGTTAGCAGAAGGGAGTGGTGGGAGGGGTGGCGACGCCCCTCTTCTACCTTGCAGCGTCGACCCTGACTGTAAGATTGACCCATGACCCGCGACGTTGCCTTCGAGGGAGGGCGGCGGAGGGGAGGGAATCGTTCTTGGCATCGATGGCGCTGGGACTAGATGGGTGTGGGCGTGGGTGGGCCACGTTGGGAGGAGAATGGGTGGGGTGCGTGAGTACATATCGTAGATTACTTTCCTTTTCGACACGACGCTCGGGATGGACCGACAGACGGATGTCGGCTTGAGGTTGTTCGCTGCTATAAAAGATCAGCGTCGCTTCTTCTCCTCCATCATACCTGTGCCATCTGCCCCCCAGGTAAGGAACGGAGGAGGAACCACACGAGGTGGAGGTCCGTCGGGTGTTTTGGAGGAGGAGGAGGAGATAAATTCGAGGAGGAGGTTGCATTGGCGAAGAAGATTGTGCTGTTTTGAAGTGACTTTTCAAGTGTTTTGGCTTTATATATAATTTTCTAACTTGAAGGGAATCGGGTCTCAGGCCCTATTCTTTTTTTTTTTTCTTTAAAGCTTGAGAAGAAAGAAGAGGAGGAGATATTTGAAGTGACGTAAGAGTGTTTTTACCTATTTTGATTGGTCAAATATTATTTTTCTCTCCGTGCTGATAGTAGATTTCTACTTTCCATACAGTACATACATACATGCATCAAACCTATTATCAAATCCTTGTACATACAGGTCAATACTGCAGTGATAAACGCTGAAATCTCTGTTATAAATATATTGATAATTATCTACTTCATGAGTGACTATCTCTTAATTGCAAAGTAGCAGATGTTATACACACACACACACACACACATATATATATATATATATATATATATATATATATATATATATATATATATATATATATATATATATATAATAGCAGCAATAATTGAATGTTAGTCCATTTTAGGATATTCCTTTATCAATGTTGAGGCAATTCATTTAAAATATATTGAGTTATTGAAAATATTTAGTAATAGCAGTAGCCAAGTAATCAAAAAGCTGTTAATTAACAACTGATAAATGCTAATTGTCAGTGAATCTCATATACCCAATCATGATGGAGACACCATTAATCGATCGCTTACTTAATTAAAAGAATAAATCAATTATGGCCTCCTAACTTGATTTCGCTGTTCATAGGTTCTTTTGCTAAAAGCAGAATAGAAATAAACTTCTCACCACAAATCGATAGTCGTCAACCTTTGAAATGAAAATTATCTCACTTCACATTCACGTCTACTATGATTATTCTGACCGAGTTAAATTGTACTTATGATCTTCGATAAAAGTCAGTCTGTATTGGTGTGAATATTTATACCCGTCTTCAGAACTACCATTACTGCTGTGAATTCATATGAATACGAATGTTGTCATAAAATATTCTCTGCAATAAAAAGTTGCCACCGCATAACACCTAAATTAAACAATACAATTATGAATCACGAATATGTTAACTTCGAAAGCCAAGATTTTCCATTTGTGAGAGATGTTATAATAAGATAGCTAAAATAGCTATGAAATTTGTAAAGAAGGACTTAGCTGAGAGAGAGAGAGAGAGAGAGAGAGAGAGAGAGAGAGAGAGAGAGAGAGAGAGAGAGAGAGAGATAGCGCAACATATACGATTGTCCAATACAAGGATACACCTTATAGGAATCCATTATTCCTTCAAGGGATGCAAGTCTATTGTTGTGGTACTAGTGTATGCGACCCGCCTAAAGTGAGGCTAACTATTCAGATAGGTATGCACGCACATGTAACCCCCTCTCACCAGGGTATGACTACTCTCCCTCCCCCTACCGGAGGGACGAGAAGAGACTGAGTTATACGTCTGGTAATGCCTTTAAGTGTGCCTAGAAATACACACACGCACACATATGTATATATATATATATATATATATATATATATATATATATATATGTGTGTGTGTGTATATATATATATATATATATATATATATATATATATATATATATATATATATATATATATATATATATATATATATATATCTTGACACTTTCTCTTTGTTACATAGGGGGGATTTTTTTTTAATCGAATTAGAAAATAGAGAATGAGGAAGACTCGGTTATTATCTTCGAAGATCTGTTCGTCCATATTCTATAACATGATAGCAGTGAGAGGCCATTATGACATGACAATAGCGATTACTAATTACGGAAGAATTAATGAGTCTATTATCTCATATTCTACTTCTATGGACGATTAACTGCCACCTATACAACCAACCAGGATATGACGATCAGTAAATATCCAACAATGTACAGTAATGCAAATAAGGATGATTGTGGTAACTGATAACCTGAAAATTGAACGATATTTTCTGAGTTATCTTCTGAGAACTTATAAATAGATCTTAGATCCAAAGTCGAATGACAATATGGTATTTCCATCGTCTATAGATAATCTTAAATGGAGTGCCGGATATTTCAAGTTAAGAGAGAAATTAATTTTGTTTTCTGTTGTTTCCTTATTTGTTACTTTAATCAAACATGTTAGTTTTGTCATTTATGTCATCAGACACTTAATACACCCGAATGGATTCAACATAAGCACGTCGACCTCCCCATTAAAACTACACTAATCAATCCCTCTTGGATACCAAAGCCCTTGTATCCAATACCTCTTACAACACCGTTCACTCGGCAATTTATCTCTCTCTCTCTCTCTCTCTCTCTCTCTCTCTCTCTCTCTCTCTCTCTCTCTCTCTCTCTCTCTCTCTCTCCCCTGCAAAAACTACTGAATAATGCACAATTTCATCAACCTATCTTCCAGCATTTTCTCTAAATGACAAATAAATTCGATATACTTTCTTTTTCTATATTAACTTGATATTATTTCTCTACATTTCTCCTAACCTCCATACTCCACACGTACTACTTCTCTCGTTCGTGTTTAAAATCAATGTCTACACTTAACTTCCTTGAAGTATAGAAACTAAATTCTCTTAAAAGCTTCCAATCTTTGTTTCCATAGTAACGCTTTGTTCTCTGGAATCTTTTTGCACATTTACCCAATCTGTGATTCCCCTGTTCTTTTACAGCTAAATACATGCAAAATATTAATGGCTATTATCTTCAGCCATATATACAAACATTGATTGTTCCATATTTCCACTTCAAACTAATCTGCAAAATCCCTACCTGTGTTTGTGTTTACATTCCCATTCTACTTTAGTTGCAAAGAAACATTTTTTTTTCACTGATCTTCGGAGCTTTTCTACTTTAACACCAATTAAATCAGTAATTTTTGCAAATAGCTATCTTCCTTATTTTACGATTTTACCTATCTATCCCTTGTCCCTCATCAGTCTATCCAGATAAATATTAAACAACTATGGAGTACAAACATGTTCTTATCACAGACTTACTTCCACATTAGATTAGCCTCTCTTCATTCATTACCTCTTATACCATACATCTCAGCACTGTCCACATTGCATTTCTGATGTGTTCATTAAAAGGTTTTTCTATTTCAATCCAAACCCGTAAATTTTTTCTTTATATTCTCAAAATGTCCAAATATTTCCTTCACAACAAACATTTCCTTGTCTAAAGACACTATCTTTAGTAACCTAACCTACTTCTCAATCAATCTGATTATTATGCACTTTCCCTGATATCTTAATTGACACCTTTACCTATATACAAAGTTTCAACCATTTCTCTTAATTTAAACATGCAGGTTCGTCACTCAATCATACCTTCCCAAACATACAATTGTAATTTCCAAGACTCCCATTGCTTTTCCGTTTTTCTTTAACCTCTTACACACACACACACCGACACACACACACACATACACATATATATATATATATATATATATATATATATATATATATATATATATATATATATATACATATATATATAATATATATATATATATATATATATATATATATATATAT